>NW_027269430.1:0-96770 GCF_023055355.1 Agelaius tricolor | reverse complement strand
TTTCCCCATTTTTATACCAATTTTTGGACCAATTTTTCCCATTTTTATACCAATTTTTCTGCCAATTTTTGGGCCGATTTTCCCCATTTTGGGCTGAATTTTTGGGCCGATTTTTTCCATTTTTATACCAATTTTTGAGCTGAATTTTGGGCTGAATTTCCCCATTTTTCTGCTGAATTTTTGGCCTGATTTTCCCAATTTTTGATTCCATTTTTGAGCTGAATTTCCCCATTTTTGGGCCGATTTTTGGGCTGATTTTGGCCGATTTTGGGGCTGAATTTTCCCCATTTTTATACCAATTTTTCCTCTGATTTTCCCCATTTTTCTGCCCATTTTTGAGCCGATTTTTTCCATTTTTCTGCCGATTTTTGGGCCGATTTTTTCCATTTTTCTGCCCATTTTTCTGCCGATTTTTGGGCTGATTTTGGGGCAATTTTTTGGCCAATTTTCCCCATTTTTAATCCAAATTTTTGAGCTGAATTTCCCCATTTTTCTGCCCATTTTTGAGCTGATTTTTGGGCTGATTTTTGGGCAATTTTTGGGCTGAATTTCCCCATTTTTATACCAATTTTTGGGCTGATTTTTGGCCAATTTCCCCCATTTTTCTGCCGATTTTTGTGCCAATTTTTGGGCTGAATTTCCCCATTTTTATACCAATTTTTCTGCCGATTTTTGGGCTGATTTTTGGGCTGAATTTCCCCAATTTTATACCAAATTTTGGGCCGATTTTTCCCATTTTTCTGCCGATTTTTGGCTGATTTTTGTGCTGATTTTTTCCATTTTTATACCAACTTTTCTCCCAATTTTTGGGCTGAGTTTCCCCTTTTTTATACCCATTTTTCTGCTGAATTTTTGGGCTGAATTTCCCCATTTTTCTGCCCAATTTTTGCTCTGAATTTCCCCATTTTTATGCTGATTTTTGGGTTGATTTTCCCCATTTTCAGGCTGAATTTCCCCATTTTTATACCAATTTTTGGACCAATTTTTCCCATTTTTATACCAATTTTTCTGCCAATTTTTGGGCTGATTTTCCCCATTTTGGGCTGAATTTTTGGGCCGATTTTTTCCATTTTTATACCAATTTTTGAGCTGATTTTTGGGCTGAATTTCCCCATTTTTATACCAATTTTTGGGCTGATTTTTTCCATTTTCCTGCCGATTTTTGGGCCAATTTTTGGGCTGATTTTGGCTGATTTTTGGGCAGAATTTCCCCATTTTTATACCAATTTTTGAGCTGAATTTTGGGCTGAATTTCCCCATTTTTCTGCTGAATTTTTGGCCTGATTTTCCCAATTTTTGATTCCATTTTTGAGCTGAATTTCCCCATTTTTGGGCCGATTTTTGGGCTGATTTTGGCCGATTTTGGGGCTGAATTTTCCCCATTTTTATACCAATTTTTCCTCTGATTTTCCCCATTTTTATACCAATTTTTGAGCCGATTTTTTCCATTTTTCTGCCGATTTTTGGGCCGATTTTTTCCATTTTTATACCAATTTTTCTGCCAATTTTTGGGCTGATTTTTGGGCAATTTCTGGGCTGAATTTCCCCATTTTTATACCAACTTTTGTGCCAATTTTTGGGCTGAGTTTCCCCATTTTTATACCAATTTTTCTGCCGATTTTTGGGCTGAATTTTCCCCGTTTTTTTGCTGATTTTTGGGCTGAATTTCCCCATTTTTGGGCTGATTTTTTCCATTTTTCTGCCAATTTTTGGGCTGATTTTCCCCATTTTTATACCAATTTTTGGGCCAATTTTTTCCATTTTCCTGCCGATTTTTGAGCCAATTTTTATGCTGATTTTTGGGCTGAATTTCCCCATTTTTCTGCCCAATTTTTGGGCCGATTTTTCCCATTTTTCTGTTGATTTTTGGGCCGATTTTCCCCATTTTTTCTGCCGATTTTTGGGCTGATTTTGTGTTATTTTCAGGCTGAATTTTCCCCGTTTTTCTGCCCAATTTTTGGGCCGATTTTCCCCATTTTTGGGCCAATTTTTGGGCCGATTTTTAGGCTGAATTTCCCCATTTTTATACCAATTTTTGGACCAATTTTTCCCATTTTTCTGCTGATTTTTTGGCCGATTTTCCCCATTTTTATACCAATTTTTGGGTCGATTTTTTCCATTTTTCTGCCGATTTTTGGGCTGATTTTTTCCATTTTTCTGCCAGTTTTTCTGCTGATTTTTGGGCTGATTTTGTATTATTTTTGGCCTGAATTTTCCCCATTTTTATACTGATTTTTGGGCCGATTTTTCCCATTTTTTGGCCGATTTTTGGGCTGAATTTTCCCCATTTTTGGGCCGATTTTTGGGCTGAATTTTCCCCATTTTTGGCCCGAATTTTCCCCATTTTTGGCCCAAATTTCCCCCATTTTAATCCCATTTTTGTGTTTTCCCCCCAGCTTTGCGTACATCGAGTTCTCGGACAAGGAGTCGGTGCGGACGTCGATGGCTCTGGACGAGTCGCTCTTCAGAGGGCGCCAGATCAAGGTCAGGAACCCCAAATTCCCCAAATTCCCCAAAATTCCCTCACATTCCCACTATTTCCCACCATTTGCCCTTTTTTGCCTGATTTTTCCCCAATTTTTTCTGATTTTTTTCGATTTTTTCTGATTTTTTCCTGATTTTTTTCTGATTTTTTCCTGATTTTTTTTCCTGATTTTTCCCCATTTTTCTGATTTTTTTTTTCTGATTTTTTTCCTCATTTTTCCCCATTTTATTCCGAATTTTTCCCCATTTTTTCTGGTTTTTTTCCATTTTTTCCTGATTTTTTTTCTGATTTTTTCCCCATTTTTTCAGATTTTATTCCTGATTTTTCCCCATTTTTTTCTCATTTTTTCTGATTTTTTTCGATTTTTTTCTGATTTTTTCCTGATTTTTTTCTGATTTTTTTCCTGATTTTTTTCCATTTTTTCCTGATTTTATTCCTGATTTTTCCTGATTTTTTTCCTGATTTTTCCCCCATATTTTCGAATTTTTCCCCATTTTTTTTCTGATTTTTTTTCTGATTTTTCCCCATTTTATTCCTGATTTATTCCTGATTTTTTTCCATTCTTTCTGGGTTTTTTCCTGATTTTTCCCCATTTTTCCTGATTTTCCCCCACTTTATTCCTGATTTTTTTCCATTTTTTCCTGATTTGTTCCGAATTTTTCTGATTTTTTTCATTATTTTTCCTCATTATTTTCTGATTTTTTTTTCTGATTTCCCCCATTTTATTTCTGATTTTTCCCCATTTTATTCCTGATTTTTTTCCTGACTTTTTTCCTGATTTTTCCCCCATTTATTCCTGCTTTTTCCCCATATTTCCCTGATTTTTTCCTGATTTTTTTCCTGATTTTTCCCCTCACTTTCCCCCCATTTTGTTCCTGATTTTCCCCCATTTGTTTCTGATTTTTTCTGATTTTTCCCCGTTTTATTCCTGATTTTTTTCCTATTTATTCCTGATTTTCCCCATTTTTTTCAGATTTTTTTCTGATTTTTCCCCTATTTTATTTCTGATTTTCTTCCTTCCCCTTTTCATTTTTTCTTCCAGATTTTTTTCCATTTTCTTTCAAATTTTCCCCTGATTTTCCCCCATTTTATTCCTGATTTTTTCCCCTTTTTTTCCCCATTTTTCTCCCAATTTTTCCTTTTTTTTCCCCCATTTTCCCCCCATTTCCCCCATTTTTCCACCGTTTCTCCCCAAATTTTCACCATTTTTCCCAAAATCTCCCTTTTTCCCCCCAAAACCTCATCCCCAAAGCCACAAACCTTATTTAACCCTTTCTTTCCCTCATAATTTCCGCCATTTTCCCCTCATAATTTCCCCCATTTTCCCCCCTATTTTCCCCATTTTTCCACCGATTTTCGCCATTTTTCCACCGTTTCTCCCCAAATTTTTGCCATTTTTTCCCAAAATCTCCCTTTTTCTCCCCAAAACCTCATCCCCAAGAGGACCAACCTTATTTAACCCTTTCTTTCCCCTCATAATTTCCGCCATTTTCTCTCCTAATTCCCCCATTTTCCCCTCATAATTTCCCCCATTTTCCCCTCATAATTTCCCCCATTTTTCTTCCGATTTTCCCCATTTTTCCACCAATTTTCCCCAAATTTTCACGTTTTTTTCCCAAAATCTCCTTTTTTTCCCTCAAACCTTATTTAACCCCTTCTTTCCCCTCATAATTTCCGCCATTTTCCCCTCATAATTTCCCCCATTTTTCTTCCGATTTCCCCATTTTTCTTCCGATTTTCCCCATTTTTTCACCGTTTCTCCCCAAATTTTCACCTTTTTTTCCCAAAATCTCCCTTTTTTCCCTCAAACCTTATTTAACCCCTTCTTTCCCCTCATAATTCCCCCATTTTCCCCTCACAATTTCCCCCATTTTTCCCCCCTATTTCCCCCATTTTTCCACCGATTTTCCCCATTTTTCCACCAATTTTCCCCAAATTTTCACCATTTTTTCCCAAAATCTCCCTTTTTCTCCCCAAAACCTCATCCCCAAGAGCACAAACCTTATTTAACCCTTTCTTTCCCCTCATAATTTCCGCCATTTTCTCTCCTAATTCCCCCATTTTCCCCTCATAATTTCCCCCATTTTCCCACCGATTTTCGCCATTTTTTCACCGTTTCTCCCCAAATTTTTTCTATTTTTCCCAAAATCTCCATTTTTTCCCTCAAACCTCATTTAACCCTTTCTTTCCCCTCATAATTTCCTCCATTTTCCCCCTGATTTTCGCCATTTTTCCACCGATTTTTGCCAAATTTCCACCAATTTTCACCAAATTTTCACCTTTTTTTCCCAAAATCTCCCTTTTTCTCCCCAAAACCTCATCCCCAAGAGGACCAACCTTATTTAACCCTTTCTTTCCCCTCATAATTTCCCCCATTTTCTCTCCTAATTCCCCCATTTTCCCCTCATCATTTCCCCATTTCCCCCCCATTTTCACCAAATTTTAACCGATTTTCACCATTTTTTCACCGTTTTTCCCCAAATTTTCACCATTTTTTTCCCAAAATCTCCCTTTTTCTCCCCAAAACCTGATCCCCATGATCACAAACCTTATTTAACCCTTTCTTTCCCCTCATAATTTCCCCCCTAATTCCCCCATTTTTCCCTCATAATTTCCTCAATTTTCCCCCCAATTTTCCCCATTTTTCCACTGATTTTCCCCATTTTTTCACCGTTTTTTCCCAAAATCTCCCTTTTTCTCCCCAAAACCTCATCCCCAAGACCACAAACCTTATTTAACCCTCTCTTTCCCCTCATAATTTCCCCCCTAATTCCCCCATTTTTCCCTCATAATTTCCCCCATTTTCCCCCTGATTTTCCCCCATTTTTCCACCTATTTTCACCATTTTTTCACCGATTTTCACCAAATTTTCACTGTTTCTCCCCAAATTTTCGCCATTTTTTCCCCAAACAGGAGATCCCAAGTTACCCAAATTTAACCCTTTATTTCCCTCATTTCCTGTCAGATTTTCGCCATTTTCCCCCCTATTTTCGCCATTTTTTCACCGTTTTTCCCCAAATTTTTGCCATTTTTTCCCAAAATCTCCCTTTTTTCCCCTCAAACCTTATTTAACCCTTTCTTTCCCTCATAATTCCCCCCCTAATTCCCCCATTTTCCCTCGTATTTTCCCCAAATTTTTACCGATTTTCGCCGTTTTTCCACCGATTTTCGCCGTTTTTCCACCGATTTTCGCCATTTTTTTCACCGTTTCTCCCCGAATTTTCGCCATTTTTTTCCCAAAATCTCCCTTTTTCTCCCCAAAACCTCATCCCCAAGAGCACAAACCTTATTTAACCCTTTCTTTCCCCTCATAATTCCCCCATTTTCCCCTCATAATTTCCGCCATTTTCCCACCGATTTTCCCCAAATTTTCACCATTTTTTTCCCAAAATCTCCCTTTTTTCCCCTCAAACCTTATTTAACCCTTTCTTTCCCCTCATAATTTTCTCCCCTAATTCCCCCATTTTCCCCTCATAATTTCCTCCATTTTCCCTCCTATTTTCCCCATTTTTCTACCGATTTTCGCCATTTTTTCACCGTTTCTCCCCAAATTTTCACCGTTTTTTCCCAAAATCTCCTTTTTTTCCCTCAAACCTTATTTAACCCTTTCTTTCCCCTCATAATTTTCCCCCCTAATTCCCCTATTTTCCCCTCATCATTTCCCCATTTTCCCCCCTATTTTCACCAAATTTTCACCGATTTTCGCCATTTTTCCACCGATTTTCGCCATTTTTTCACCGTTTTTCCCCGAATTTTCGCCATTTTTTCCCAAAATCTCCCTTTTTCCCCCCAAAAGGTGATCCCCAAGAGGACCAACCGCCCCGGGATCAGCAGCACCGACCGTGGCTTCCCCCGGGGGCGTTTCCGGGGGCGGGGGGGGGGATACGGCTCCGCCCGCTCCCGATTCTACAGCGGCTACGCCCGGCCCCGGGCACGGGGATACAGGTGAGAAATGGGGCAAAATCCCGGCATTTTGGGGCTTTTGGGCGCTTTGGGTTGTCAGGAAGGGGTTTGGGGGCATTCCTGCAAAATTTGGGGTTTTTTGGAGCAATTTTGGGGCATTTTCGGGGGCGATTTTAGAGGCGGTTTTGTGTTTCGCGGTTGATTTTCAGGGTTTTTCAGGTGAATTTTTTGGGGCAAATTCCCAGGATTTTGGGTCTTTTTAGAACGATGAGATTATTGAGAAGGGATTTGGGGTCATTTCTGTGAAATTTGGAGTTTTTTGAAGCGATTTTGGGGCATTTTTGGGGCCTTTTTTAGAGGCGCTTTTCAGACTCCCACAGAAATTTCAGTGTTACTCAGGTAAAATTTTGAGGTTTTTCAAGTGATTTTTTTGAGGTAAAATCCCCAGAATTTGGGATTTTTGAGGGTTTGAGATTCTTGAGAAGGGATTTGGGGTCATTTCTGTGGAATTTGGGGTTTTTTGAAGCGATTTTGGGGCATTTTCGGGGCCGTTTTTAGAGGCCTTTTTCAGTCTCCCACAGAACTTTCAGCGCTTCTCAGGTGAGTTTTTGAGGTTTTTTGAGTGAGTTTTTTGGGGTAAAATCCCAGGATTTTGGGTCCTTTTAGAATGTGAGATTATTGAGAAGGGATTTGGGGTCATTTATCCAAAATTTGGGGTTTTTTGGAGCGATTTTGGGGCATTTTTGGGGCCTTTTTAGAGGCGTTTTTCAGTCTCCCACAGAACTTTCACCGTGACTCAGGTGAGTTTTTAGCATTTTGTGAGTGATTTTTTTGGGGTAAAATCCCCAAAATTTGGGCTTTTTGAGGGTTTGGGATTATTGAGAAGGGATTTGGGGTCATTTATGCAAAATTTGGGGTTTTTTGAAGCGATTTTGGGGCAGTTTTGGGGCCGTTTTTAGAGGCGATTTTCAGTCTCCCACAGAACTTTCACCGTGACTCAGGTGAGTTTTTGAGGTTTTTCAAGTGATTTTTTTGGGGTAAAATCACAGGATTTTGGGTCTTTTCACTATTTGAGATTATTGAGAAGGGATTTGGGGTAATTTCTGTGAAATTTGGAGTTTTTTGAAGCGATTTTGGGGCAGTTTTGGGGCCTTTTTTAGAGGCGTTTTTCAGTCTCCCACAGAACTTTCACCGTGACTCAGGTGAGTTTTTAGCATTTTGTGAGTGATTTTTTTGGGGTAAAATCCCCAAAATTTGGGCTTTTTGAGGGTTTGGGATTATTGAGAAGGGATTTGGGGTCATTTATGCAAAATTTGGGGTTTTTTGAAGCGATTTTGGGGCAGTTTTGGGGCCGTTTTTAGAGGCGATTTTCAGTCTCCCACAGAACTTTCACCGTGACTCAGGTGAGTTTTTGAGGTTTTTCAAGTGATTTTTTTGGGGTAAAATCACAGGATTTTGGGTCTTTTTAGAATGTGAGGTTATTGAGAAGGGATTTGGGGTCATTTCTGTGAAATTTGGGGTTTTTTGAAGCGATTTTGGGGCGTTTTTGGGGCCGTTTTTAGGGGCGATTTTGCATTTCGGGATTGATTTTTCTGCTCTCTCAGGTGACTTTTTTGGGGTGAATTCTTGGGATTTTGGGTCTTTTTAAGATTTGATCCCATTCCAATGGGATTTGGGCTGATTTATCTGGAATTTGGGGTTTTTTGAAGCGATTTTGGGGCTTTTTCTGCGTTTTCTGCATAATTTTCAGCCTTTCTCAGGTGAGATTTTGGGGCTCTTTAAGTGAATTTTTTTGGGGTGAATTCCTGGGATTTTGGGTCTTTTCAGCATCTGAGTTTATTGAGAAGGGATTTGGGGTCGTTTCTGTGGAATTTTGGGCCATTTTTGGGGGGAAATTTCTGATTTTTCCTCCAATTTTGGGACATTTTGAGGTTCTTACCTAAATTTCTGGGGATTTTTGGGCGAATTTTCGACTTTTCCATCAAATTTTGTGGAATTTAGGCTGAAATTCCCAAATTTTCATCAAATTTTGGGCTGAAATTTCCAATTTTCCATCAAATTTTGTGGATTTTGGGCTGAAATTTCCAAATTTTGGTCAAATTTTGGGGCCTAAATTTCCAATTTTTCCACAAATTCAGGAACATTTTTGCTTCTTTTTTTTCTGGTTTTTTTTGGGCAAAACTTCCAATTTTCCATCAAATTTTAGGGTGAAATTTCCAAATTTTCCATCAAATTTTTTGTGGAATTTCGGCTGAAATTCCCAAATTTTGGTCAAATTTTGGGAGTTAAATTTCCAATCTTCCCATCAAATTTTGGGCTGAAATTTCCAATTTTCCACCAAATTTTGGGCCGAAATTTCCAATTTTCCACCAAACTTTCAATCTCTTCTAATTTGCCCAAAATTCTGATTTTTCTCCTCTTTTTTCTCTCTGTTTTTCCTCCGCAGGGGCCGATCCAGGAGCCACCTCCTGGTACTCCCCATATTAACACAAAAAAAATATTAAAAAAAAACCCCAAATTTCCCCTTTTTTTCCCCCCCCACCCCAAAAAAAAAAAAAATCCCCAAAAAATTCGGGGGGTGGGGGAGGGGCCCCGCCTGCCCCTCCCCCACCCCAAAAAACCCCCCCAAAAAAACCCAAAAAACCCCAAATTTCTCCTTTTTCTCCCCAAAAAAAAAAATTCCCAGTTTGTTTTTTGCAGGTGGAGCCGGAGCCGGAAAAGGCGTCAGGGGGAGGGGGAGGGGAGGAAAAAAAAATTAAAAAAAATATATAAAAAAATTAAAAAAAAAAAATTAAAATTAAAAAAAATTTGGGGGAAATGGGGGAAAATTTCCCAAAGGGTGGGGGAGGGGCTGGAAGTGGAGGAAGGGGGGGGAGGGGGAGAGGAAAAAAAAAAAAATTTAAAAAAAAAATTTTCCCAAAAAAAAAAAATTGGGGGTCCCTGGGGGAGGGGAAATTAAAAAAAAAAATTAAAAAAATAAAAAAAATTGAAAAAAAATTTTTTTTTGTTCTTTTTTTTTTTTTCTCATTTTTTTCCTTTATTTTTCTGATTTTGGAGCAAATTTTCCCCTCATAATTCGATTTTTTTTTTCCCCAAATTTTGCCAATTTTTCAATAAATTTTCCTCTTTTTTTTTTTTGTTTTTTATTTCTATTTTTTACCCTGAATTTTCGCAATTTTTCACCAAATTTTCTCATCAAAATTCTTTTTTTTTGAGGCAAATTTTCCCATTTTCCTCCCAAATTTTCTTCCCATTTTTTTCTCAATTTCCCCCTCAATTTTCCCCTTTTTTCCCCCTCAATTTTCCCCTTTTTTCCCCCAAATTTTCCCCGAATTTTCCAGTTTTTCCTTAAATTTCCTCCCAAATTTTCTTCCCATTTTCCCCTCAATTTTCCCCCAAATTTTTCCAATTTTTTCCCCGAATTTTTCCCAATTTTTGACCAAATCTTCCCAATTTAGCCCTCAACCAATCAGAACGGCTCTTTTTCTGAATCCCCGCCCCTCAGCCAATCAGAATCGCTCATTTCCCAAAACTCCGCTTCTCCGTCATTTAACCCCTTCTAATTTGCATGAACCCCGCCCCTCAGCCAATCAGATTCGCTCTTTCACCCAAATTCTGCCCCTCAACCAATCACAAACCCGGATTTTCCCACACCCACCATTTCAGCCAATCAGAATCGCCGTTTGCCCCAAAACAACGCCTGAATTTGCATAAACACCGCCCCTCGGCCAACCAGAATTTCCATTTAGCGAAAACCCCGCCTCTCAGCCAATCAGAATCCTCCATTTCCCCAAACCCCGCCTCTCATCCAATCAAAATCCCGCGTTTAACCCAAACCCCGCCTCCCAACCAATCAGAACCGCCAAATCCCCAAACCCCGCCTCTCACCCAATCAGCATCGCTCTTTCCCCCCACGTGACCCTTCCCGCCAATCCCCGCCCTCCTTTCCCCCCCTTGTAAACAACCCCCGCCTTGTGGGCGTGGCCTCCCCCCCCCCCTTTTCCCTTAAGGGGGCGTTCCCGGGAGGGGCGGGGCGCGGCCTCTCCCTCATCGCTCCCGTGGGCGTGGCCACCACCCGGAAGTGCCCCCGAACCCGGAAGTGTTTTGGTCGTGAGGGGGCCCATGGGCGGCAGCAGCGGAGGGGGGGGGGGGGAGGGGGGGCGCAACGGGGTGGGGGAGGGGCGGGAGGGTGGGGGAGGGGTCCGGAGGGGAGGGGGAGGAGCCAAGGAGGGAGGGGGAGGGGCCAAAGAGGGGTGGGGGCGGGGCTGGAGCTGCAGGAGCTGCGCGAGATCCTCGGGAGGTGAGAAACGGGGGGGGGGGGGAGGGGCGGGGGGGGAGGGGCGAGATTTTGGGGGTGGGGGGGAGGGGGCGGTGGGGGAGGGGCCCCGGGCGGGAGAATTTTGGGCGAAATTTTGGGGATTTTGGGAAAAGGGGCGGGGGGGTGAGGGGAGGGGCGAAATTCGGGGGGATTTGGGGTAAATTTGGGGGTGGGGGAGGGGGAAAATTGGGGGAATTTTTGGGGGGGGGTTTTGGGGGTTTGGGGGAGGGGCGAATTTGGGGGAAATTTGGGGGATTTTGGGGCCAATTTTGGGGGATTTTGAGGAGATTTTGGGGCGGGGGAGAGGAATTGAGGGGGGGGGACCCTGAGTGTGGGAGGGGCGAATTTGGGGGAAATTTTGGGGAAATTTTTCGTTAATTTTGGGTGAATTTTGTGGAGCATTTTGGGGAAAAAAATGGAAATTTTGGGGGGGAATTTTGTGGGAATTTTCAGGCGATTTTGGTGAATTTTTTTAGCGATTTTTTTTGTGGAAATTTTCTTGAATTTTGTGGGAATTTTCTGGCGATTTTCGTTAATTTTTTTAGCGATTTTTTTGTGGGGAAAATTTTGGGAAATTTTCCCTGAATTTTCGGTAAATTTTGAGGAGATTTTCAGGATTTTTTCCGGAATTTTTTTTGGGTTGATTTCCGCCCTTTTCACCGATTTCGTTTCCATTTTTTTCCGGAACTTTCCAGGCCCCCCCCAGCCCGGGAACCCTCCCTGGACTCCTCCGAGTCTGAGCCCGAACCGGAAGGGGCGGAGCTTGACCCGGAAGAGGCGGAACTTGAACTGGAGGGGGCGGAGCCAGAGGAGGAGGACGAGGAGGAGGAGGAGGAAGGGGGGGGAGGGGCCCCCGAGGTGACAGAAGGTGGGGGCGGGGCCAAAAGGGAGGGGGCGGGGCTTAAATAAATGGGGAGCGGATTAAAAGGAAGGGGAGGGGCTTAAAGGGAAGGGGAGGGGCTTAAATGGAGAGAGGGAGGGGCTTAAAGAGGTGGGGGCGGAGCTTAGAGGGAGCGGAGGCCCCGCCTCTTTAATCCCGCCCCATTTAAGCCCCTCCCCTTTAAACCCCTCCCCTTTCTTTTAAGCCCCTCCCCCTCCTTTAAGCCACTTCCATTTAAGCCCCTCCTCCCTTTAGGCCCCTCCCCTTTGGGTCCCCACCCACCCATTAAAGCCCCTCCCCTTCCCATTGAAGCCCCTCCCACTTTTAACCCCTCCCATTTAAGCCCCTCCCCAATTTTCAAACCCCCAATTTAAGCCCCTCCCACTTTATCAAACCCCCAGTTTTAGCCCCTCCTATTCTCTTTAAGCCCCTCCCCATTTAAGCCCCTCCCCATTTAAGCTCCTCCCCTTCCACAAGGGTCTCAAATTGAGGGGTTTAAAAGTGGGAGGGGCCTAAATGGAAAGGGGAGGAGCCAACAACAGAAGTGGGTGGAGCTTAATTGTAAAAAAAAATGGGGGGCGTGGTTTCTGACCAAGTGGGCGTGGCTTCAAGACTCCCCTCCAAGCCCCTCCCCTTTTTTCTGTTCCCAAGCAGGGGCCCCTCCCCCAGCCGGCCCCGCCCTCCAGGAGCTGAGGGCGGAGCTCGGCGGGGGCGGGGCGGGGGCGGAGCCTGAGCGGAGCCTGCCCAGGATGATCCGAGAGGTGGGGGCTGGGTTATACTGGGTTATACTGGGAGGGACTGGGAGGGACTGGGAGGGGATTTGGGGGTTACTGGTTTGTACTGGGATCGAACTGGAGGGGATTTGGGGTTACTGGGAGGGACTGGAGGGACTGGGAAGGGATTTAGGGTTACTGGTTTGTACTGGGAGAGGTTTAGGGGTCACTGGTTTATACTGGGAGGGACTGGGATCAAACTGGGAAGGGATTTAGGGTCACTGGTTTGTACTGGTTTATACTGGGAGGGACTGGGATCAAACTGGGAGGGACTGGGCGGGAATGGGAGAGGTTTAGGGGTCACTGGTTTGTACTGGGAGGGACTGGGAGGGACTGGGATCAAACTGGGAGGGGATTTGGGGTTACTGGTTTGTACTGGGAGGGACTGGGAGCGGATTTGGGGGTCACTGGTTTATACTGGGAGGGACTGGAGGGAACTGGGATCAAACTGGGATGGGATTTGGGGTCACTGGTTTATACTGGGAGGGACTTTATGGGTTACTGGTTTATACTGGTTTGTACTGGGAGGGGATTCGGGACCTTTACTGGTTTATACTGGTCCATACTGGTTTATACTGGTCCATACTGGTTTATACTGGTCCGTACTGGTTTTTACTGGTTTATTCTGGTTTCTCCAGCGTGAATGGGGGCGGAGCTTCTCCAGGGGAGGAGAGGACCAAGCTGAGCTCCCAGTAAGGAACTGGTTTGTACTGGTTTGTACTGGTTTGTACTGGTTTGAACTGGTTTGTACTGGTTTGTACTGGTTTGTACTGGTTTTAACCATTTTTAACTGGTTTATACTGGTTTGTACTGGTTTTAACCATTTTTTACCACTTTTAACCATCTTTTACCAATTTTTAATTGGTTTAAACCACGGTGGGCGTGGTCAGGGTGGACGTGGCCTCTCTCAAGCCACGCCCCCTCATCTCCCAACCTTAATTTGATTTTTTTACCAATTTTTTACCAATTTTTTACCAATTTTTTTACCATTTTTCAACTGGTTTTTACTGGTTCAAACTGGTATAAAGAATCGTGGGCGTGGCCCGGGTGGGCGTGGCCTCTCCCAACCCACGCCCCTCATTTTCCAACCTTAATTTTATTTTTTACCAATTTTTAACCCATTTTTCCCTATTTTTAAAATCATATTTTTACCCATTTTTAACCATTTTAAAATGGTTTTAATTAGGGGGCGTGGCCTTGGTGGGCGTGGCCTCTTCTAGACCACGCCCACGAGGCACACCCCCTCATTTTCCTCATTTAAACCCATTTTTAAACAATTTTTTACCATTTTTAAACTGGTTTTTTTAACCAATTTAAACTGGTTTTAATTAGGGGGCGTGGCCTGGGTGGGCGTGGCCTCTCCCAAGCCACGCCCCCTCAATTTCCCCTTTTAGCCCTTTTTTAAACCAATTTTTAACCCATTTTTCCCATTTTTAACCTTTTTTTTACCATTTTTAACCAATTTAATCTGTTTGTCATTCAGGGGGCGTGGCCTAGGTGGGCGTGGCCTCTTCTAGACCACGCCCCCTCGTTTTCCCCTTTTTAATGCTTTTTTTACCAATTTTTTACCCATTTTTTTCCCATTTTTAAACTGTTTTTTAACCAATTTAAACTGGTTTTAATTAGGGGGGCGTGGCCTGCGTGGGCGTGGCCTCTTCTAGACCACGCCCCCTCATTTTCCCCTTTTTAATGCTTTTTTTACCAATTTTTAACCCATTTTTTCCCATTTAAAAACTCTTTTTTTACCCTTTTTTTTTCCAATTTTAACTGGTTTTAATTAGGGGGGCGTAGCCTGGGTGGGCGTGGCCTATTCTAGACCACGCCCCCTCATTTTCCTCCTTTTAACCCCTTTTTTTAACCCATTTTTAAGCAATTTTTTACCATTTTTAGCCTTTTTTTTTACCATTTCTTTCCAATTTAATCTGGTTTTCATTCAGGGGGCGTGGCCAAGGTGGGCGTGGCCTCTCCCAAGCCACGCCCCCTCATTTTCCCCCTTTTAACCCTTTGTTTTTAACCATTTTTCCCCCGTTTCCACCCAATTTCCCATTGCTTTCAATGGGAGCCCCCACCGGCGGGTGGGCGTGGCTTATCCCTTTAGCCCCGCCCTCCCCCCCTCACGAAGCCCCGCCCCTCCTCAGCTTCCTGCCCAATCACGCGGCGGCGCTGGAGCCCCACCCCCAGAAGGTTTTTTGTGCTCTCTTCTCCCAGTGCGGACGGAGGCTCCTGACCGCCTGCCAGGGTGGGTAAAAACGCCCGAAATCGGGAAAATTTGGGGCATTTTGGGCCCTTTCGGGGAATTTTACCAAAATTTGGGAGATTTTAGGGAAATCTGGAAAAAAAAACGGGGAAAATCGGGGGAAAAATGGGAATTTTAGGGGGTTTTAAGTTGAATTTTTCGGGATTTTTTGGCCTGCACAATGGGTAAGAAATGGGGGGATTTTCACGGATTTTGGGTAATTTGGGGCATTTTGGGGAATTTGGGGGAATTTTTGGAACCCCAATTTCCAACCCAAAATGTGCCAAAATTCATAAATTTCTGACCCAAAATCCCCAAACTTTCACCTAAAATTATTGAAAATTTTGAGGCGAAACTGCCACGTTTCAATGACAAAAAATGTCAATTTTTGACCCCAAAATCCCCAAATTTCACCCCAAAATTTCTGAAAATTTTGAGGCAAAATTTCCACGTTTCGATGACAAAAAATGTCAATTTTTGACCCCAAAATCCCCAAATTTCACCCCAAAATTTCTGAAAATTTTGAGACAAAATTTCCACATTTCGATGACGAAAAATGTGAATTTTTGACCCCAAAATTTCTGAAAATTTTGAGGCAAAATTGCCGCATTTCAATGACGAAAAAGTCAATTTTTGACCTAAACCCGCCAAATTTCCACCTAAAACACCAAATTTTGACCTAAAAACTCCCAGTTTTTTGCCCTAAAATTCCGGAATTCTCGTTTTAATCTGGATTTTGACCGAAATTTCGGTTTTCCGCCCCAAATTCAGACCACACCCTGCGCTTGTTCGAGGTTTCCGGGGAGGGGCTGCGGCTCCTCTGGGCCACCAGGGGTCCTGGACGTCGCCTTCAGCCCCAAAATCCCCAAATTTCACCCCAAAATCTCCCAAATTCCCACCCGAAACTGCCCCAAATCCCCAGAACTTGACCCAAAAATTCGGAATTTTGAGGCAAAATCCCCAAAATCCCCCAATTTTTGACCCAAAATCCCCCAAATTTTGACCCAAAATCGCTTCATTTCTGTCCCGACACTCCCAAATTTTGCCTTAAAAATCCCAAATTTTGGACCCAGAATCGCCAAATTTTTCACCCAAAATCCTCACATTTCGACCCAAAATCCCTAAATTCCCCATTTCTGATCCTAAAATTCCAAATTTCAACCCCAAATTTGTTACGAAAATTCTCCGATTTTGAGGTAAATTGGAGAATTTTGCCTCCCAAAATTTCGCCGCCAAAAACCCAAAATTTCGACACAAAACCCCCAAATTCCACCTGAAAAATCCCCAATTTTCCCCAATCCAAAAACCCCCAATTTCCAATCCAAAAAATCCCCTAAAATTTGTAAATTTTGGACCTAAAAATTCTCAATTTTCACCCAAAATTTTTAAAAATTTTGAGGCAAAATTGCCATGTTTCAATGACAAAAAAAGTCAATTTTTGACCCCAAATTTCACCCCAAAATTTCTGAAAATTTTGAGACAAAATTTCCACATTTCGATGACGAAAAATGTGAATTTTTGACCCCAAAATTTCTGAAAATTTTGAGGCAAAATTGCCGGCATTTCAATGACGAAAAAGTCAATTTTTGACCTAAACCCACCAAATTTCCACCTAAAAACACCAAATTTTGACCTAAAAACTCCCAGTTTTTTGCCCTAAAATTCCGGAATTCTCGTTTTAATCTGGATTTTGACCGAAATTTCGGTTTTCCGCCCCAAATTCAGACCACACCCTGCGCTTGTTCGAGGTTTCCGGGGAGGGGCTGCGGCTCCTCCGGGCCACCAGGGGTCCTGGACGTCGCCTTCAGCCCCAAAATCCCCAAATTTCACCCCAAAATCTCCCAAATTCCCACCCGAAACTGCCCCAAATCCCCAGAACTTGACCCAAAAATTCGGAATTTTGAGGCAAAATCCCCAAAATCCCCCAATTTTTGACCCAAAATCCCCCAAATTTTGACCCAAAATCGCTTCGGTTTTGTCCCGACACTCCCAAATTTTGCCTTAAAAATCCCAAATTTTGGACCCAGAATTCCCAAATTTTGGACCCCAAATCCTCACATTTCGACCCAAAATCCCTAAATTCCCCATTTCTGATCCTAAAATTCCAAATTTCAACCCCAAATTTGTTACGAAAATTCTCCGATTTTGAGGTAAAATTGGAGAATTTTGCCTCCCAAAATTTCGCCGCCAAAAACCCAAAATTTCGACACAAAACCCCCAAATTCCACCTGAAAAATCCCCAATTTTCCCCAATCCAAAAACCCCCAATTTCCAATCCAAAAAATCCCCTAAAATTTGTAAATTTTGGACCTAAAAATTCTCAATTTTCACCCAAAATTTTTAAAATTTTGAGGCAAAATTGCCATGTTTCAATGACAAAAAAAGTCAATTTTTGACCCCAAATTTCACCCAAAATTTCTGAAAATTTTGAGACAAAATTTCCACATTTCGATGACGAAAAATGTGAATTTTTGACCCCAAAATTTCTGAAAATTTTGAGGCAAAATTGCCGCAATTCAATGACGAAAAAGTCAATTTTTGACCTAAAACCGCCAAATTTTGACCTAAAAACACCGAATTTCCACCTAAAAACTCCCAGTTTTTTGCTCAAAACTGGCAAAATTTGTGCTTTAAATGGGATTTTGACCGAAATTTCGGTTTTCCGCCCCAAATTCAGACCACACGCTTCGCTTGTTCGAGGTTTCCGGGGAGGGGCTGCGGCTCCTCCGGGCCACCAGGGGGCGCCACGTGGGCTGGAGCGTCCTGGACGTGGCGCTGAGCCCCGATGGGAACCAGGCCCTCTACTGCTCCTGGTCCAGCTACGGTGCGCGGCAGGGGACAAACATGGGGCGGAGAACGGGGGAGAGATAATGGCGGAAAATGGGGGAAAATGGGGGGGAAAAAATGGCGAAAATAGGGGGAAAATTGGGGGGAAAAAATGGGGGAAAATGAGGGAAAAAATGGGGGAAAATGAGGGAAAAATGGGGGAAAATTGGGGGGAAATGGGGGGGAATTTGGGGGAAAATGAGGAAAATAAGGGAAAATGGGAGAAATGGGGGAAAAATTGATGGGAAAAATGGGGGAAATAGGGGGAAAAAATCGGGAAAAAATGGGGAAAATAGGGGGAAAATTTGGGGGGAAATTTGGGGGGAAATGGGGGAAATTTGGGGGGAAATCGGGGAAAATGGGGGGAATGGGGGGGGGAAAATGGGGGAAATTTGGGGGAAAATGGGAAAATTTGGGGGGAAATAGGGGGGAAATGGGGGAAAATGGGGGGAAAACGGGGGGGGAAAATAGGGAAAATCGGTGGAAAAATGGCGGAAATAGGGGGGAAATGGGGAAGAATGGGGGGAATTTGAGGGAAATTTGGGGGAAATTGGTGAAAGAATGGGGGAAAATGGGGGGAAAAATGGGGGGGAATGGGGGAAATTGGGGGCAATGGGGAAAATTTGGGGGGAAATGGGGGGAATTTGGGGGGGAAAATGGGGGCAAAATGGGGGGGAAAACGGGGGAATGGGGGAAAATGGGGAAAAAATGGGGGAAAATGGGGGGGAGATGGGGGAAATTGGGGGGAATTGGGGGAAAAAAGGGGAGAAAATGGCGGAAATTTGGGGGAAAATGGGGGGAAAACGGGGGGGAATTTGAGGGAAATTTGGGGGAAATTGGTGAAAGAATGGGGGGAAATGGGGGGGAATTTGGGGGGAATGGGGGAAATTGGGGGAAAATGGGGGGAAATGGGGGAAAATGGGGGGAAAAGGGGGGGGAAATAGGGAAAATCGGTGGAAAAATGGCGGAAATGGGGGGGAAATGGGGAAAAAATGGGGGGAAAATGGGGGGGAATTTGAGGGAAATTTGGGGGAAATTGGTGGAAGAATGGGGGGAAAAATGGGGGGGAATGGGGGAAATTGGGGGAAATGGGGAAAATTTGGGGGGAAATGGGGGGAATTTGGGGGGGAAAATGGGGGAAAATCGGTGAAAAAATGGGGAAAATGGGGGGAAAATGGGGGGGGAAAATGGAGGAAATAGGGCAAAAATTGATGGGAAAAATTGATGGGAAAATTGATGGGAAAACGGGGGGGAAAATTGATGGGAAAATGGGGGAAATAGGGGGGAAAAAATGGGGGAATTGGGGGAAAAATGGGGAAAATAGGGCAAAAATTGATGGGAAAAATGGGGGGAAATTTGGGGGAAAATTTGGGGGAAAATTTGGGGGAAAATGGGGAAAATCGGGGAAAAATAGGGAAAAATTGATGGGAAAATGGGGGGGAAAATGAAGAAAATGGGGGGGAATGGGGGGAATGGGAAATGGGACTGGAGTTACTGGTTTGGACTGGGAGAGGGAAAAAAATGGGTGAAAATGGGAAAAAATGGTGAAAAAACGGCAAAAATCGGGGCGAAAAATGGGGAAAGTATGGGGGGAAGTAAAGGCTTAAAAATGGGCGAAAAAGGGTTAAGAATGGGGGGAAAAAGGGTTAAAAATGTGGGGAAATGGGAACTGGGGTTACTGGTTTGGACTGGGAGGGACTGGGAGGCGAAAAAATGGCAAAAAACGGGAAAAATACGGCCTAGAAATGGGGGCGAGGGGGCGTGGCCTGAGCTGGCACCGCCCCTTTTTTATTTTTGCAGTCCACGCCTTTGATTTGCATGGAGAGGGCGACGCCCACACGGCGCTGGACTTCAGGTGGGGGGCGTGGCTTCGTTTTGGGGCGTGGTTTGGGGATTTTGTGGGCGTGGTTTGCGTTTTGTGGGCGTGGCTTGAGTTTTGTTGCCTCTCATTTGCATTTCGGGGCGTGGCTTTGGGGTTGTTTGCGCATTAAGGGGCGTGGCTTTGCTCTTTGGAGTTTCAGTTCTAATTTGCATTTGGGGGCGTGGCTTAAACAGCCATAGTATAAAGTGGGCGTGGCTTAAAGGCCTCATTAACCCAATATAATGAAGTTCCTATTTAGCCAAGTGGGCGTGGCTTAAATCCACAATTAACTCAATGTAATAAAGTGGGCGTGGCTAAAATTGATATTTAGGAAATGGGCGTGGCTTAAATGTCCAATTAACCCAATATTATAAAGTGGGCGTGGCCTAAAACCAAATCAACACAATTTAATGGAGTGGGCGGGGCTTGTTTTCCTGTTTAACCAAATGGGCGTGGCTTAAACACCAAATTAACACAATATAATAAAGTGGGCGTGGCAGAAATTGGTATTTAATAAACTGGGCGTGGCTTAAACCTTATTAACCCAATTAGGTGGGCATGGCTTAAACCCACAATTAATGAAATATAACGAAGTGGGCGTGGCTTAATTTCATGTTTAGCCAAGTGGGCGTGGCTTAAACCCCAAATTAACTGAATATATTAAAGTAGGCGTGGCGTAAATTCTCATTTATCAAAGTGGGCGTGGCTTAAACCCCCAATTAACCAATTACAATAAAGTGGGCGTGGCTTCAAAACCCTAATTAACCCAAAGGGCGTGGCTTAACCTCCCACTTGACCCAATATAACACAGTGGGCGTGGCTTAAATGAATATTTAACGCAGTGGGTGTGGCTTAACCTCCCATTTTACCCAATATAACACAGTGGGCGTGGCTTAAATGAATATTTAACACAGTGGGCGTGGCTTAACCTCCTATTTAACCCAATATAACACAGTGGGTGTGGCTTAAACTCCCATTATACCCAATATAACACAGTGGGCGTGGCTTAAACGAATATTTTAGAGTATGGGCGTGGCTTATATGAATATTTAAAGTGGGCGTGGCCTCGGGGAGGGGTGGGCGTGTCTGACCGCTGTCCCCGCCCCCTCCAGGCCCGAGGACCGGCGCTTCGCCGTCTTCTCATTGGCCGTGGGGCCGGATGGGCGGGACGTGATGGGCGGGGCCAACGACGGCTGCGTCTACGTCTACGACCGGCAGGCGCAGCGCAGGGTGGAGAGGGTGAGGCACCAGTACAGACCAGTACAAACCAGTTACCGCCATTTTGGGCCCTTTTTCGCCCCTTTTTAACCCAATTTTTGCCCATTTATCGCCGTTTTTTTAACCCACTTTTTGCTCGGTTTTTAACCCATTTTTTGCCCATTTTTCCCCAATTTTCTGTCGTTTTTTGACCATTTTTAACCCTTTTTTTTTGCCCATTTTTGCTGATTTTTTCCCAAATTTTGCCCATTTTTTGCTGGTTTTTTGCCCATTTTTTGCCCAATTTTTTTCCGGTTTTTTGGGCCGTTTTTCAACCCATTTTTTCTCTGTTTTTACCCCATTTTTTCACCTCCCAGACCAAACCAGTATGGACCAGTGTGGACCCCAATTTTAAACCCTTTTTCCCCTATTTTTTCCCCATTTTTTAACCCGTTTTTTGCTCGTTTTTTTGCCCCATTTTTAACCCATTTTTTTACCCAATTTTCCCCCCCATTTTTTCCCCCATTTTTAACCCTTTCTTTTCCCCATTTCCCGTTTTACCCCATTTTTAACTCTTTCTTTCCCCCATTTTTTCACCATTTTTAAACCTTTCTTCCCCCTATTTTCCCCATTTTTTTCCTCCATTTTTAACCATTTCTTTTCCTCCATTTTTAACCCTTTCTTTTCCCCATTTTTAACCCTTTCTTTCCCCCATTTTCCCCCATTTTTGACCCTTTTTTCCGCCGTTTTTAACCCTTTCCTTCCCCCATTTCCAAACCCATTTTTCTGCCATTTTTAACCCTTAATCCCCACCATTTCCCCCCATTTCCCCACCATTTTTAACCCATTTTTTCCCACCATTTTTAACCCATTTTTCCCCCCTTTTCCCCCATTTTTTCACCATTTTTAACCCTTAATCCCCCCCATTTTTCCCCACCATTTTTCACCCCATTTGCCCCCCCCCCTTTCCCCACTATTTTTTCACCGTTTTCCCCATTTTTTCCCCTCCCAGTCACCCCAGTTCCCATTTTCCTCCATTTCCCGCCATTTTTAACCCTTTCCTTCCCATTTTAACCCTTTCTTTCCCCACCCCATTTCCCCACCATTTTTAACCCATTTTTCCACCATTTTTAACCCTTTTTCCCCCATTTTTCTGCCATTTTTAACCCTATTTTCACCATTTTTTCACCGTTTTTCCCCATTTTTTCCCCTCCCAGTACAAACCAGTAACCCCAGTTCCCATTTCCCCCCATTTCCCCCATTTTTAACCCTTTCTTCCCTCCCCATTCCCCACCATTTTAACCCTTTCTTTCCCCCATTTTGTTCACCATTATAACCCTTTTTTCGCCATTTTTTCGCCATTTTTAACCCTATTTTCACCATTTTTTCGCATTTTTCCCCTCCCAGTCCAAACCAGTAACCCCAGTTCCCATTTTCCTCCATTTTTGATCCATTTTTCCCCCCCATTTTTAACCCTTTCCTTCCCCCCATTTCAACCCCTTTTTTTTGCCATTTTTAACCCTATTTTCACCGTTTTTTCGTCATTTTTAACCCTATTTTCCCCAGTTTTTCCCCCATTTTCTCACCATTTTCAACCCTTTCTTCCCCCATTTCAACCCCATTTTTTTGCCATTTTTTACCCTTTTACCCCCCCATTTTACCCCCATTTTCACCCATTTTTTCCGCCATTTTTAACCCATTTTTCCCCCATTTTTGCGCCATTTTTAACCCTTTTTTCCCCATTTTTCCCTTCCCAGTCCCTCCCAGTATAAACCAGTAACCCCAGTTCCCATTCCCCCCATTTCCCCTCATTTTTAACCCTTTATTTCCCCATTTTTAACCCCTTTCCTTCCCCCCATTTCCCAGCATTTTTAACCCATTTTTTCCGCCATTTTTAACCCTTTTTCCCCCATTTTTCCGCCATTTTTAACCCTATTTTCACAATTTTTCACCGTTTTTCCCCATTTTTTCCCCTCCCAGTCACCCCAGTTCCCATTTTCCTCCATTTCCCGCCATTTTTAACCCTTTCCTTCCCATTTTTAACCCCTTTCCTTTCCCCCATTTCCCACCATTTTTAACCCTTTTTAACCCATTTTTCCGCCATTTTTAACCCTATTTTCACCATTTTTTCACCGTTTTTCCCCATTTTTTCCCCTCCCAGTACAAACCAGTAACCCCAGTTCCCATTTTCCCCCATTTTTAACCCTTTATTTCCCCATTTTTAACTCTTTCCTTCCCCCCATTTCCCACCATTTCCAGCCCATTTTTCCGCTATCTTTAACCCTTTTTTCGCCATTTTAAACCCAATTTTCACCATTTTTCCCCTCCCAGTCCCTCCCAGTCACCCCAGTTCCCATTTCCCCCATTTTTTCCCATTTTTAACCCTTTCTTCCCTCCTTATTTTTCACCCCATTTTCCCACCTTTTTTAACCCTTTTTCTGCCATTTTTCCGCCATTTTTAACCCGATTTTCACCGTTTTTTCGCCATTTTTTCACCGTTTTCCCCCGTTTTTTCCCCATTTTCCCCCCGCCCAGGTCCCCGCCCACGAGGATGACGTCAACGCCGTGGCATTGGCCGACGCCTCGGGCCAGCTCCTCCTCTCGGGCGGCGACGACGCCGTGGGCAGGGCCTGGGACCGGCGCTGCCTCCCCGAGGGGCCGGCGCTGACCCTGGCCGGGCACCGGGACGGCCTCACCTTCATCCACGCCAGGGTGAGGGGATATTGGGGGGGAAAAATGGGGGAAAAACGGGGAGAAACGGTGAAAAAACGGGGAAAATACGGCGAGAAATGGGGGAGATAGGGTTAGAAATGGAGATATGGGAAAGAAAGGGTTAAAAATGGGGGAAAAATGGTTAAAAAATGGGGGGAAAAGGGAACTGGGGTTACTGGTTGGGACTGGTTGGGACTGGGAGGGACTGGGAGGAAAAAATGGGGGAAATGACCAAAAAGGGCAAAGAAAGATAAAAGTGGCATAGAAAGGGTTAAAATTGGCATAGAAAGGGTTAAAAATGGAGGGAAATGGGGGAATGGGAACTGGGGTTACTGGTTTGGACTGGGAGGGAAAAAATGGGGGAAAAAGGGGGGAAAAATGGTGAAAAAATGGGGAAAATAGGGCAAAAAATGGGGAAAATAGGGTTAGAAATGGAGATATGGGAGAGAAAGGGTTAAAAATGGGAAAGAAAGGGTTAAAAATGGGGGAATGGGGGAAAATGGGAACTGGGAGGGAAAATGGGGGAAAAATGAGGAGAAACGGTGAAAAAATGACGAAAAACGGTGAAAAAATGGGGGAGAGGGGGGGAAATGGAGATATGGGAGAGAAAGGGTTAAAAATGGGAAAGAAAGGGTTAAAAATGGGGAAAAATGGGGGGAATGGGAACTGGGAGGGAAAATGGGGGAAAAATGAGGAGAAACGGTGAAAAAAATGGCGGAGATAGGGAAAAAATGGGGAAAATAGGGCAAAAAATGGCAAAAATAGGGGGGAAATGGGGGAGAGAAAGGGTTAAAAATGGTAAAGAAAGGGTTAAAAATGGGGGAAATGGGAACTGGAGTTACTGGGAGGGAAAAATGGGGGAGAAACGGGGAGAAACGGTGAAAAAATGGGGAAAATACGGCGAGAAATGGGGGAGATAGGGTTAGAAATGGAGATATGGGAGAGAAAGGGTTAAAAATGGGAAATAAAGGGTTAAAAATGGGGGAATGGGGACTGGGAGGGAAAATGGGGAAAAAATGGGGAAAAACAGTGAAAAAATGGCGGAGATAGGGAAAAAATGGGGAAAATAGGGGGGAATGGAGATATGGGAGAGAAAGGGTTAAAAATGGTAAAGAAAGGGTTAAAAATGGGGGAAATGGGGGGAAATGGGGACTGGGAGGGAAAAAGGGAGGAAAACGGGGAAAAATGGCAAAAAATGGGGAAGAAAGGGTTAAAAATGGGGGAGAGAGGGTTAGAAATGGAGATATGGGAGAGAACGGGTTAAAAATGGGGGGAAAATGGTTAAAAATGGGGGGAAATGGGAACTGGGGTTACTGGGAGGGAAAATGGGGGGAAACGGCGAAAAAATGGGGAAAAACAGTGAAAAAATGGGGAAAATAGAGGGGAAAGGGCAAAAAAGGGCAAAAAATGGGAAGGAAGGGTTAAAAATGGCAGAGAAAGGGTTAAAAATGGGGGGAAATGGGGGGAAATGGGAACTGGGGGGACTGGGAGGGGAAAAACGGGGGAAAAACGGGGAGAAACGGTGAAAAAATGGCGAAAAACGGTGAAAAAATGGGGAAAATGGGGGGAAAAATGGGGGAAAAATGGGGGAAATGGGGGAGAGAAAGGGTTAAAAATGGGGAAATGGGGGAAATGGGAACTGGGGGGATTGGGAGGGAAAAATGGGGGAAAAATGGGGAGAAACGGTGAAAAAATGGGGAAAATAGGGGGGAATGGGGGAGAGGGGGGAAATTGGGGAGAGAAAGGGTTAAAAATGGTAAAGAAAGGGTTAAAAATGGGGGAAATGGGGGAAATGGGAACTGGGAGGGAAAAATGGGGGAAAAGGGGGGGGGAAAACGGTGAAAAAAAGGGGGAAAAGGGCAAAAAATGGCAAAAATGGGGGAAAATGGGGATATATGGGAGAGAAAGGGTTAAAAATGGCAAAAAAAGGGTTAAAAATGGGGGAAATGGGAACTGGGGTTACTGGGAGGGAAAAAATGGGGAAAAACGGGGAAAATAGGGGAGATGTGGGAGAGAAAGGGTTAAAAATGGGGGAAAAATGGGGAAAATGGGGGGAGATGGGGAAATGGGAACTGGGGGGACTGGGAGGGAAAAAATGGGGAAAAACAGTGAAAAAATGGGGAAAATAGGGCAAAAAATGGAGAAGAAAGGGTTAAAAATGGGAAAGAAGGGGTTAAAAATGGGGGAATGGGAACTGGGAGGGAAAATGGGGGAAAAATGGGGAGAAACGGTGAAGAAATGGGGAAAATGGGGGGGGGAAATGGGGGAAATTGGGGAGAGAAAGGGTTAAAAATGGGAAAATGGGGGGAATGGGAACTGGGGAGACTGGGAGGGAAAAAATGGGGAAAAACGGGGAAAAAAATGACAAAAATGGGCAAAAAATGGGAAGGAAAGGGTTAAAAATGGGAAGGAAAGGGTTAAAAATGGGGGAAATGGGAAGTGGGAGGGAAAATGGGGGAAAATAGGGGGAAATGGGGGAGAGAAAGGGTTAAAAATGGGGGAAATGGGGGAAATGGGAACTGGGGGAGACTGGGAGGGGGGAAATGGGGGAAAAACGGGGGAAAACGGTGAAAAAATGGGGAAAATAGGGGGGGAAATGGCAAAAAAAGGGCAAAAAATGGGTGAGAAAGCGATAAAAATGGTGAATAAAGGGTTAAAATGGCAGAGAAAGGGTTAAAAATGGGGGGAAATGGGAACTGGGGTTACTGGTTTGGACTGGGAGGGAAAAATGGGGAAAAAAAGGGGGAAAAATGGTGAAAAAATGGTGAAAATGAGGCAGAAAATGGGGAAAATAGGGGGGAAATGGGGAAGAAAGGGTTAAAAACGGGGGGGAAACTGGTTTGGACTGGTCCAGACTGGTTTATACTGGGATTTCATCCATGTGAGAGGAAAGGGGAGGGGAAAATGAGGAAAAAACGACCAAAATGGGTCAAAAATCACCAAAAATGGGACAAAAATGACAAAAATGGGTCAAAATTGGCTCAAATCAATTTGGGTTTTTTTGTACTGGTTTGTACTGGTCCAAACTGGTTTATACTGGATTTCCTCCAGAGGAGAGCGAGTGGCAGGGGAAAAATGGGGAAAAATGGCAAAAATTTGGTTAAAAATGGTCCAAAAAGGCAAAAAATGGTCAAAAATGGCTCAAATCAATCCGGGTTTTTTTTGTACTGGTTTATACTGGTTTATACTGGGATTTCACCCTCGAGAGAGCAACTGGGAGCAGAAAAAAATGGGGAAAAAATGGGGGAAAAAATGCGACAAAAATTGGCTAAAAAATTGGCGTAAATCGCTCAAATTTGGCTCAAATCAATCCGGATTTTTTTGTACTGGTTTATACTGGTTTATACTGGGATTTCATCTATAGGAGAGCAAGTGGGAGCAGAAAAAAATGGGGAAAAAATGGGGGAAAAATGGGGGAAAAAATGCGACAAAAATTGGCTAAAAATTGGCGTAAATCGCTCAAATTTGGCTCAAATCAATCCGGATTTTTTTGTACTGGTTTATACTGGTTTATACTGGGATTTCACCCTCGAGAGAGCAACTGGGAGCAGAAAAAAATGGGGCAAAAAATGGTGAAAAAAATAGGATAAAAAATGAACAAAAATTGGCGAAAAATCGCCGTAAATCGCTCAAATTTGGCTCAGATCGAGCCGGGGTTTTTCTTACTGGTTTATACTGGTTTATACTGGTTTATACTGGGATTTCACCCTCAAGAGAGCAACTGGGGAGGAGGAAAAAATGGGAAAAAATGGGTAAAAAAACGGGGAAAAAAACGGGGAAAAAAAAAAGTGACAAAAATTGGCGAAAAATTGCCGTAAATCGCTCAAATTTGGCTCAAATCGCTCCGGGTTTTTTCCCACTGGTTCCCACCGGTCCTTACTGGTTTTTACTGGTTTGTACTGGTTTGTACTGGGATTTCCTCCATAGGAGAGCGTGTGGGAGTGGAAAAATGGGGAAAAATGGAAAAAAATTGGTTAAAATTTTCAAAAATGACCAAAATGGGTCAAAATTGGCTCAAATCAATCTTGATTTTTTTTTACTGGTTCTTACTGGTTTATACTGGGATTTCCTCCATAGGGGAACAAATGGGAGCAGAAAAAATGGGAAAAAAATGGGGGAAAAAAACGCGACAAAAATTGGTGAAAAAATCGCCGTTAAAATCGGCCAAAAATGGCTCAAATCGAGCCGGGTTTTTTCTTACTGGTTTGTACTGGTTTATACTGGGATTTCACCCTCGAGAGAGCAACTGGGAGCAGGAAAAAACGGGGAAAAAAAATGGGAAAAAAATGGGAAACAAAAGGAACAAAAATTGGAGAAAAATCGCCGTAAATCGCTCAAATTTGGCTCAAATCGAGCCGGGTTTTTTCCCACTGGTTCCCACTGGTCTGAACTGGTTTTTACTGGTTTTTACTGGTTTGTACTGGTTTGAACTGGGATTTCCTCCATAGGAGAGCGTGTGGGAGTGGAAAAAATGGGGAAAAATGGAAAAAAATTGGTTAAAATTATCAAAAATGACCAAAATGGGTCAAAATTGGCTCAAATCAATCTTGATTTTTTTTTACTGGTTCTTACTGGTTTATACTGGGATTTCCTCCATAGGGGAACAAATGGGAGCAGAAAAAATGGGAAAAAAATGGGGAAAAAACCGCGACAAAAATTGGTGAAAAAATCGCCGTAAATCGGCCAAAAATGGCTCAAATCGAGCCGGGTTTTTTCTTACTGGTTTGTACTGGTTTATACTGGGATTTCACCCTCGAGAGAGCAACTGGGAGCAGAAAAAAATGGGGAAAAAATGGTGAAAAAAATAGGAAAAAAAATGAACAAAAATTGGCGAAAAATCGCCGTAAATCGCTCAAATTTGGCTCAAATCGCGCCGGGTTTTTTCCCACCGCTCCCCCACCGGTCCTTACTGGTTTTTACTGGTCTTTACTGGTTTTCTCCCCGCAGGGGGACGGGCGCTACGTGGTCTCCAACTCCAAGGACCAGTCGGCCAAGCTGTGGGACCTGCGCAGGCCCTCGGGGCCGGCGGCGCTGGCGGCGGCGCGCAGGGCGGTGGCCAGGCAGAGCTGGGACTACCGGTGGCAGAGGGCGCCCCGGACGGGTTTGTAGCGGGGAAGGGGGGAAAAAATGGGGAAAAAACGGGGAAAAACGGTGAAAAAAAACGGCGAAAATCGGTGAAAAAAACGGCGGAAGATACGGCGAAAAATGGGGGGAAATATGGGAAAAATGGGGGAAGTATGGGAAAGAAAGGGTTAAAAATGGGGGGATGGGGAAAAATGGGGGGAAATGGGGGGAAAAATGGTGAAAAAATGGGGGAAAAAATGGTGAAAAAATGGCGAAAATACGACAAAAAATGGCAAAAATACAACAAAAATGGGGGAAGTATGGGAAAAATGGGGAAATATGGGAAAGAAAGGGTTAAAAATGGGGGTATGGGGGGAATGGGGACTGGGAGGGGGAAAATGGGGGGAAATGGGGGAAAAATGGTGAAAAAATGGGGAAAAATGGTGAAAAAATGGCAAAAATACGACAAAAAATGGCAAAAATAGGATAAAAATGGGGAATATGGGGAAGAAAGGGTTAAAAATGGGGGAAATGGGAACTGGAGTTACTGGTTTGGACTGGGAGGGACTGGGAGAGGAAAAATGGGGGGAGATGGGGGAAAAAATGGGGAAAAATGGTGAAAAAATGGCAAAAATGGGGAAAATATGACAAAAATGGGGAAATATGGGAAAGAAAGGGTTAAAAATGGGGGGAAATGGGGGGAAATTGGAACTGGGGTTACTGGTTTGGACTGGGAGGGACTGGGAGAGGAAAAATGGGGAAAAAATGGTGGAAAATGGTGAAAAAAATGGCAAAAGTACGACAAAAAACGGGGAAAATACGGGGAAATAAGGGGGGGAAAGAAAGGGTTAAAAATGGGGAAAAAAGGGTTAAAAATTGGGAAAAAAAGGGTTAAAAATGGGGGGAATGGGAACTGGGGTTACTGGTTTATACTGGGAGGGGAAAAAATGGGGGAAAATGGTGAAAAAATGGCAAAAATACGATGAAAAATGGGGGAAAATATGATAAAAATGGGGGAAATATGATAAAAACGGGGAAATATGGGAAAGAAAGGGTTAAAAATGGGGGGAATGGGGGCTGGGGGGACTGGGAGGGAAAAATGGGGGGAAATGGGGAAAAAATGGTGAAAAATGGTGAAAAAATGGCGATTTTAGGTCAATTTTAGGCTCAATTTCCCCCATTTTTGGGTCCATTTTATGCCAAATTTTTGGGTCGAATTTCCCCTATTTTTTAAATCAATTCTGGGACAAATTTAGGTCAATTTTTGGGTCAATTTTTGGGTCAATTTTGGGTCAATTTTGGGCCAATTTTCAGGTGAATTTTGGGCCGAATTTCTCCAATTTTTGCACCAATTTTTGAGTCAATTTTGAGCCACTTTCGTGGGTGAATTTTAGGCCATTTTTGTTTCAATTTTTGGACCAATTTTAGGTCGATTTTAGGCTCAATTTCCCCCATTTTTGGGTCAATTTTGAGTCGAATTTTTGGCCGAATTTCGCTCATTTTGCACCAATTTTTGGGTCAATTTTGTGCCGATTTTAGGTCGATTTTGGGCTCAATTTCCCCCATTTTTGGGTCAATTTTGAGTCGAATTTTTGGCCGAATTTCGCTCAATTTTGCACCAACTTTTGGACCAATTTTAGGTCAATTTTAGGCTCAATTTCGAGTCGAATTTTTGGCCAAATTTCGCTCAATTTTTACACCAATTTTTGGGTCAATTTTTGGGTCAATTTTTGCCTGCACTTTTCCCCCATTTTACACCAAATTTCAGGGGCGAATTTCCCTCATTTTTGGGTCAATTTTGGACCCATTTTTTGGCCAAATTTCCCCCACTTTTGGACCAATTTTTGGGTCAAGTTTGTTGCAATTTTGGGTTGAATTTTAGACTGAATTTCTCCCATTTTTAGACCAATTTTTGGGTCAATTTTGTTCCAATTTTTGGGTCAATTTTTGGGTCAATTTTTGCCTGCACTTCCCCCCCATTTTACACCAAATTTCAGGGGTGAATTTCCCTCATTTCTGGGTCAATTTTGGACCAATTTTTGGGTCCATTTTAGGCCGAATTTTTGGTGGAATTTCCCCTATTTTTGAGTCAATTTTTAGGTCAATTTTAGGCCGATTTTGGACCAATTTTGGAGTCAATTTTCAGGTGAATTTTGGGCCGAATTTCTCCCATTTTTTGACCAATTTTTGAGTCAATTTTGGCCCAGTTTCAGGGTGAATTTTAGGCCCAATTTCCCCCATTTTTGGGTCAATTTCGAGTCGAATTTTTGGGCAATTTTCACTCAATTTTGGTCCAATTTTTGAGTCAATTTTGGCCCAGTTTTGGGGTGAATTTTAGGTCAATTTTAGGCCAAATTTCCCCCATTTTTGGGTCAATTTCGAGTCGAATTTTTGAGTGAATTCCGCTCAATTTTGCACCAATTTTTGGCCGAATTTTGTGCCAATTTTTAGACCCATTTTTGGGTGAAATCTGCCCAGTTTCTGGGACAACTTTTGCGTGCACGTCCCCCCATTTTAGACCAAATTTTAGGGTGAATTTCGCTCATTTTTTCACCAATGTTTTGCCGTTTTCTGGGTGAATTTCGCTCGATTTTCGTCGGGTTTTTTTCCCCAAATTTCACCGAATTTTCCCCAAATTTTTTTTTTCTTGCTCCTCCCCCCCCAGCCCGCCGGGCCACGCCCCTTCCGGGCGACGCCTCGCTGGTGACGTTCCGGGGGCCACGCCGTGCTGCACACGCTGCTGCGCTGCCGCCTGGCGCCACCGGGGGGCGCCCCCGCGCTGGCGGCCGGGAGTGCTGATGGGAGCGTGATGGGTACGGGGATGGGACTGGGTTATACTGGGATATACTGGGAGGGAAAAAATGGGGGAAAAATGGGGGAAAACGGTGAAAAAAAAGGTGAAAAAATGGTGAAAAAATGGCGGAAAACAGGGAAAAAATGGGGGAAAAAATCGGGGAAAATGGAGGAAAAAAGGGGGAAAAAGGGGGGAAAAATGGGGGAGAAATGGGGGGTAAATGGGGGGAAAAATTGTGAAAAAAAATGGGGAAAAATGGGAGGAAAAATGGGGAAAAACTGGGGAAAAAATGGGGGGAAAATGGTGGAAAATGGGGGGGGAAAATGGGGGGGGAAATGGTAAAAAAATGGGGAAAAAGGGGGAAAATGGGGGAAAAATGGTGAAAAAAAATGGGGGGGAAAAATGGGGGGAAAAATGGGGGGAAAATGTCAGAAAAAATGGGGGGAAAATGGCGGGAAAAAGGGGGGGAAGGGGGGGAAAAATGGGGAAAAAAGGGGGGGAAATGGGGGGGAAAAAAGGGGGGAAAATGGGGGGAAATGGGTGGGGAAAAAATGAGGGGAAAAATGGGGGGAAAATGGCGGAAAATGGGGGGGAGAATGGGTAAAAAAATGGGGGGAAAATGGTGGGGGAAAATGGTGGAAAAAATGGGGGGGAAAATGGGGAAAAATGGTGAAAAAACGGGGAAAAAATCGGGGGAAAAATGGGGGAAAAAAAGGGGGGGAAAAACGGTAAAAAAATGGCGGAAAATGGGGGGAAAAATTGGGGGAAAATGGTGGAAAAAATGGGGGGAGAATGGGGAAAATATGGTGAAAAAATGGCGGAAAACAGGGAAAAAATGGGGGAAAAAATCGGGGGAAAAAAGGGGGGAAAAAAGGGGGGGGAAAAATGGGGGAGAAATGGGGGGGAAATGGGGGGAAAAATTGTGAAAAAAAATGGGGAAAAATGGGAGGAAAAATGGGGAAAAACTGGGGAAAAAATGGGGGGAAAATGGTGGAAAATGGGGGGGGAAAATGGGGGGGGAAATGGTAAAAAAATGGGGAAAAAGGGGGAAAATGGGGGAAAAATTGTGAAAAAAATGGGGGGGAAAAATGGGGAAAAAATGGGGAAAAAATGGGGGGAAAATGGTGGAAAATGGGTGGGGAAAATGGGGGGAAAAAACGGTAAAAAAAGGGCGAAAAACGGGGAAAAAATCGGTGGAAAAATGGGGGGGAAAATGGCGGGAAAAATGGGGGGGAAAATGGTGAAAAAAATGGGCGGGAAAAATGGGGAAAAAATGGGGGAGAAATGGTGAAAAAAATGGGGGGGGAAGGGGGGGAAAGATGGGGAAAAAAGGGGGGGGAAATGGGGGGGAAAAACACGGGGGGAAAATGGGGGGAAATGGGTGGGGAAAATGGGGGGAAAAAAGGGGGAAAAAATGGCGGAAAATGGGGGGAGAAATGGGGGAAAAAGGGGAAAAAATCGGGGGGAAAATGGGGGAAAAATGGGGGGGAAAATGTCGGAAAAATGGGGAAAAAAGGGGGGGAAAAATGGGGGAGAAATGGGGGGGAAATGGCGGAAAAAATGGGGGGAAAAAGAGGGAAAAAATGGGTGGGGAAAATGAGGGGAAAACAGGGGGAAAAATGGGGGAAAATGGGGGGAAAAAAGGGGGAAAAAATGACGGAAAATGGGGGGAAAAATGCGGGGAAAATGGGGGGAAAAAATGGGGGGGAAAATGGTAAAAAAATGGCGAAAAACAGGGGAAAAAGGGGGGGAAAAATGGGGGGAAAATGGGGAAAAAATGGGGGAAATGGGAACTGGTTTGTACTGGTTTGGACTGGGTTATACTGGTTTGGACTGGGTGGGGAAAAATGGGGAAAAAAATGGCGGAAAACGGTGAAAAAATGGGGAAGAAAAAAGGGGGGAAATGTGGGAAAGGAAAGGGTTAAAAATGGGGGAAAAATGGGGGAAACGGTAAAAAAAATGGCGAAAAAGGAGAAAAATGTGGCAAAGAAAGGGTTAAAAATGGGGGAAATTGGGGGTTTTGGCTTATACTGATTTTTAATGTTTTTTACTGGTTTTGTTCCCATTTTGGCCGCGCCCCCTTTTTCCTTTCCCCGCCCCCTTTTTTGTTGTTTTTCAGTCTATGACGTCATCAGCGGGCGTGTCCTGCGGCGATTGGCCAATCACGGCGCCTGCGTGCGTGACGTCAGCTGGAGCCCCGAGGGGGCGTGGCTCGCCAGCGCCTCGGTGGGCGGGGCTTCGGGGGAAGGGGGCGGGGTTTGAATGGGGAAAAGGGGCGGGGTTTAAATGGGAAAAAGGGGTGGAGTTTAATAGGGGAAGGGGCGGAGTCTAAATGTGGAAAAGGGGCGGGGTTTAATAGGGAAATGGGCGTGGTTTAAATTGGGAAAAGGGCGTGGTTTAAATGGGGAAAGGGGCGGGGGTTTACATGGGGAAGAGGCGGGGTTAAAATGGGGAAAGGGGCGGAGTTTAATGGTGAAAGGGGCGGGGTTCAAATTATGAAAGGGGCGGGGTTTAAATGATTAAAGGGGCGGGGTTTAACGGGAAATGGGAGGGGTTTAAATGGGGGAAAGGGGCGGGGTTTAAATGATAAAAAGGGCGTGGTTTATGGTGAAATGGGCGTGTCCTGACTTGGCCCCGCCCCTCAGTGGGACGGCACCGTCCGGCTCTGGGATTACCGCGGCGATGCCGACGCCGATGACGTCATGGAGGGGGCGGAGCCTCGGCGAGATGGGGCGGGGCCTCGGCGGAAAGGGGGCGGGGCCTGGCAATAAAGAGCGGCGCTGTGGCCACGCCCACTTTTATTAATTTTTCGGTGGGCGGGGTTTAGATGAAAATCAAGAGGGGGCGTGGCTTTGAGGAGGGGGCGTGGTTTGAAGATTTGGCTCCCCAAAAAACCCCAAAAAAACCCAAAATCCGCCCCAAAAACACCAAAAACCAAAATCCCGCCCCAAAAACCACAAATTCCACCCAAAAAACCCAAATTACCCCAAAAACCACGAAAATCTCCAAATATTGGCCCAGAAACCCCAAAAATCCCAAAACCCCCCCCAAAAAACCCAAATTCCACCCCAAAAACACCGAAAATCCCAAAAACCCTAAATTCTGCCCCTAAACCCCCGAAAATCCAAAAAACCCCAAATTCCGCCCCCAAAAACCCCAAAAAAAAACCCAAAATCCATCCCAAAAAAGCCAAAACCCCAAATTCCGCCCTAAAACCCCCAAAACCCCCAAATATTGCCCCAAAATCCCCGAATTCTGCCCCCAAAGCCCCGAAATTCCCAAAAACCCCAAATTCCGCCCCCAAAACCCCAAATATTGCCCCACAAGTCCCAAAAAAAAACCCAAATTCTGCCCCTAAACCCCAAATTCCCTCCCAAAAACCCCAAAAAACTCCAAATTCTGCACCAAAAACCCCGAAAATCCCAAAAACCCCCAAATTCCGTCTCAAAAACCCGAAAACCTCCAAAAACCCCAAAACCCCCAAATATTTCCCCAAAAAACCCAAATTCCGCCCCAAAAAACCCCAAATATTGCCCCCAAACCCCTAAAAAAACCCCCAAACCCCCCAAAATCCGTCCCAAAAACCCAAAAAAATCCCAAATTCCGCCCCAAAAAACCCCAAAAACCCCAAATATTTCCCAAAAAAACCCCAAACCCCGCCCCAAAAACCCCAAAAAAATTCAAATTCCGCCCCTAAAACCCCCAAATCCCCAAAAAACCCCAAATATTGCCTCAAAAACCCCAAAAATTCCCAAATTCCGCCCCTAAAACCCCAAAAAACCCCAAACCCCGCCCTAAACCCCGCCCCCAAGCCCTAAACCCCTCCCCAAAGCCCGCCCCAAACCCCCGCCCCTAAAACGCAAAAAAACCCCAAATTCCCCCCCAAAAACCCCAAATATTTCCCAAAAAAATCCCAAATTCCGTCCCAAAAACCCCCAAAAATTCCAAATTCAGCCCCAAAAATCAAAAAAACCCCAAATATTACCTCAAAACCCCCAAAAACCCCCAAATTCTGCGCCGAAAACCCCAAAATTCCGCCCCTAAAACACCAAAAAAATACCAAAACCCCAAATTCCGTCCCAAAAACCCTAAAACCCCCAAAAAACCCCTAAATTCTGGCCCAAAAACCCCAAATTCCCCACAAAAACCCCAAATATTGCCCCAAACCCCTAAAAAACCCCAAAACCCCCAAATTCCGTCCCAAAACCCCAAAAAATTCAAATTCCGCCCCTAAAACCCCCAAATCCCCAAAAAACCCCAAATATTGCCTCAAAAACCCCAAAAATTCCCAAATTCCGCCCCTAAAACCCCAAAAAACCCCAAACCCCGCCCTAAACCCCGCCCCCAAGCCCCAAACCCCTCCCCAAATCCCGCCCCAAACCCCGCCCCTAAACCGCAAAAAAAACCCAAATTCCCCCCCAAAAACCCCAAATATTTCCCCGAAAAATCCCAAATTCCCCCCAAAAACCCCAAAAAAACCCAAATTCCGTCCCAAAAACCCCCAAAAATTCCAAATTCCCCCCCAAAAACTCCAAATATTGCCCCAAAACCCCTAAAAAAACCCCAAACCCCCAAAATCCGTCCTAAAAACCCAAAAAAATCCCAAATTCCGCCCCAAAAACCCCAAGTTCCACCCCTAAAACCCTAAACTCCACCCCTAAAACCAAAAAACCCCAAATAGTTCCCCAAAAACCCCGAATTCCGCCCCAAAAACCCCAAAATCCGTCCCAAAATCCCCAAAAAACCCCGAAATCCCCAAAATCCCCCCAAAAACCCCAAATATTGCCTCAAAACCCCCCAAAAAACCCCCAAATTCCACCCCTAAAACCCCAAAAAACCCCAAACCCCGCCCTAAACCCCCGCCCCCAAAATCCTTAACCCCGCCTTAAACTCCGCCCCTAAAACCCTCAAACCCCGCCTCAAAACTCCGCCCCTCACCCTTCAAACCCCGCCCCTAAACTCCGCCCCTAAACCCCCAAACCCCGCCCCAAAACTCCGCCCCCAATCCCTTCAAACCCCGCCCCAAACCCCGCCCCAAACCCCGCCCCTCCCCTTTAGCCCCGCCCCCCACCTGTCCCCATCCATCCCCCGCCCCCCCCCCTTTTGCCCTTGCTCCGCGCCCTCCATTTCGCCCAAAACCCCCCCAAAAAAACCCCAAAAAAACCCCAAAAAAATCCCCAAAAAAATCCCCAAAAAAACCCCAAAAAAAACCCCCAAAAAACCCCCAAAAAAACCCCAAAAAAATCCCAAAAAAAACCCCAAAAAAACCCCAAAAAAACCCCCAAAAAAACCCCCAAAAAAACCCAAATTCTCTGCCAGACACCCCAAAATTCCGCCCCTAAAACCCCAAAACCCCAAAATTCCGCCCCTAAAACACCAAAAAACCCCCAAAACCCCAAATTCCGTCCCAAAAACCCTAAAACCCCCAAAAAACCCCTAAATTCTGCCCCAAAACCCCCAAAAACCCCAAATTCCCCCCCAAAAACCCCAAATATTGCCCCAAAAATCCCCCCGAAACCCCAAATTCCGACCCAAAAACTCAAAAACCCCGAAATCCCCAAAATCCCCCCAAAAACCCCAAATATTACCTCAAAACCCCCCAAAAAACCCCAAATTCCACCCCTAAAACCCCAAAAAACCCCAAACCCCGCCCTAAACCCCGCCCCCAAAATCCTTAACCCCGCCTTAAACTCCGCCCCTAAAACCCTCAAACCCCGCCTCAAAACTCCGCCCCTCACCCTTCAAACCCCGCCCCTAAACCCCGCCCCAATCCCCTTAAACCCCGCCCCAAAACCCGCCCCTAAAACCTCAAACCCCGCCCAAAACCCCGCCCCTCACCCTTCAAACCCCTCCTTAAACCCCGCCCCAAGCCCCGCCCCAAACCCCGCCCCTCCCTTTAGCCCCGCCCCCCCACCTGTCCCCATCCATCCCCCGCCCCCCCCCCCCCTTTTGCCCTTGCTCCGCGCCCTCCATTTCACCCAAAACCCCCCCAAAAAAAACCCCAAAAAAACCCCCAAAAAAACCCCAAAAAAACCCCAAATCTCGCGAGATCTCGCGGCTATGGGGCCTCTCCGGCCCGTGGGGCGCGGCCTGGCCGTGGGGCAGCGGATTTTTGGGGCGGCCCTGAGCGGCTGCTGCCGTGGGGCGGCCGCGGTTTTGGGGTGCCCCGGGTTCCCCCGAGCGCACGCGGTGATTTTGGGGCTGATCGTGGCGGTTTTGGGGGCCGCTGCTGAGGGGACGCGGGGACCCGCACAGCGTCCTGGCCTCGCCCCACAACCGCCTGGAGGCGTGAGTGGGGGAGCTGGGGTTTGGGGGCGGTTTTTTTGGGGGGATTTGGGGGTTTTGGGGGGTTTTGGGGTGGGACTTGGGGGCGGGATTTGGGGTTTTTGGGGCGGGATTTGGGGTTTGGAGGGGGTTTGGGGGGGTTTTGGGGCGGGATTTGGGGTCTATGGGGCGGGATTTGGGGTTTTGGGGTCGGTTATGGGGCGGGGATTTGAGGTTTTAATGGGGTTTTTGGGGCGGGATATGGGGTTTTGAGGGGATCTATGGGGCGGGATTTGAGGGCCGGGATTTGGGTCGGAGTTTTGGGGTTTTTATGGGGTTTTTTGGGGGTTTGTTGGGGTGGGATTTGGGGTGGGATTTGGGGTCTGTGGGGCGGGATTTGGGGTCTGTGGGGCGGGATTTGGAGGTTTTTGAGGGGGCATTTGGGGGTTTTTGGGGGGTTTTGGGGGTTTTTGGTCGGGATTTGGGGGTTTTGGGGTGGGTTTGGGGGTGGGATTTGGGGTTTGTGGGGTGGGATTTGGGGGTTTTTGGGGGGTTTTTGGGGGTTTTAGGGGTGTTTTGGGGGTGGGATTTGGGGTCTGTGGGGCGGGGTTTGGGGGTTTTTGGGGGGTTTTTGGGGTATTTTTGGGGGTTTTTTGGGGTGGGATTTGGGGGTTTTGGGAATCTATGGGGCGGGATTTGGGGGTTTGGGGGCGTTTATGGGGCGGGATTTGGGGTCTGTGGGGCGGGATTTGGAGGTTTTTGGGGGGGTTTTGGGGGTTTTTGGTGGGGATTTGGGGTTTTTGGGGGGTTTTTGGGGGGTTTTGGGGCGGGATTTGGGACCTATGGGGCGTTATTTGGGGATTTTTGGGACGGGATTGGGGTTTTGTGGGCGTTTTTGGGGTGGGATTTGGGGTTTTGAGGGAATCTATGGGGCGGGATTTGGGGGTTTTGGGGCGGGATTTGGGGTTTGGAGGGGGTTTGGGGGCGGGATTTGGGGTCTGTGGGGCGGGATTTGGAGGTTTTTGGGGGGGTTTTGGGGGTTTTTGGGGGGTTTTGGGGGTTTTTTGGGGCGGAATTTGGGGTTTTGATGGGGTTTTGAGGGAATCTATGGGGCGGGATTTGGGGGTTTGGGGTAGGATTTGGGGGTTTTTGGGGGGGTTTGGGGGGGTTTGGGGGCGGGATTTGGGGTCTGTGGGGCGGGATTTGGGGTTTTTGGGCGGGATTTGGGGTTTTTTGGGGCGATCTATGGGGCGGGATTTGGGGTTTTTGGGGTGGGATTTGGGGGGTTTGGGGCGGGATTTGGGGTTTTTAGGGTGGGATTTGGGGTTTTGGGGGCATTTTTGGGGCGGGATTTGGGATCTATGGGGCGGGATTTGGGGGGTTTTGGGGTGGGATTTGGGTTTTTTGGGGGGTTTTTTGGGGTTTTGGGGGCGTTTTGGGGCGGGATTTGGGATCTATGGGCGGGATTTGGGGTTTTGAGGGGGTTTTGTGGGGGGTTTTGGGACGGGATTTGGGGTTTTTGGGGATCTATGGGGCGGGATTTGGGTTTTGAGGGGGTTTTGTGGGGGGTTTTGGGACGGGATTTGGGGTTTTTGGGGATCTATGGGGCGGGATTTGGGGGGTTTTGGGGGCGGGATTTGGGTCTATGGGGCGGGATTTGGGGGGTTTGGGGAGGGTTTTGGGGTTTTTGGGGTTTTTATGGGGTTTTTGGGGTGGGATTTGGGGTTTTTGGGGGGGATTTGTGGTGGGATTGGGGGGGTTTTGGGGGTCGGTTATGGGGCGGGATTTGGGGTTTTAGGGGGATCTATGGGGCGAGATTTGGGGTTTGGGGTTTTTATGGGGTGGATTTGGGGGTTTTTGGGGTTTTTTGGGGGTTTTTGGGGGTGTTTTGGGGGTGGGATTGGGGTCTGTGGGGCGGGGTTTGGGGGCGTTTTGGGGACGGGATTTGGGGTCTATGGGGCGGGATTTGGGTTTTTATGGGGTTTTTGGGTGGGATTTGGGAGGGTTTGGGGTTTTTGGGTGGGGTTTTGGGGGGTTTTGGGGTGGGTTTGGGGGCGGGATTTGGGGGTTTTTGGGGTGGGATTTGGGGTCTATGGGGCGGGATTTGGGGGGTTTTGGGGTCGGTTATGGGGGGGGATTTGGGATCTATGGGGCGGGATTTGGGGTTTTTGGGGTTTTTATGGGGGTGTTTTTGGGGGTGTTTTTGGGGCGGGGTTTGGGGTTTTTTGGGGTTTTTTTTGGGGGGTTTTGGGGCATTTTTGGGGCGGGATTTGGGGTTTGGGGGTTTTTAGGGGGGGGGGATTTGGGGGGTTTTGGGGTTTTTTTGGGGTGGGGATTTGGGTTTTTGGGGCGGGATTTGGGATCTATGGGGCGGGATTTGGGGTTTGGAGGGGATCTGTGGGGCGGGATTTGGGGGGTTTTGGGGGCGGATTTGGGATCTATGGGACGGGATTTGGGGTTTTATGGGCGTTTTTGGGGCGGGATTTGGGGGGTTTTGGGGGGATTTGGGGTTTTTTGGGGTTTTTTTGGGGGGTTTTGGGGTCGTATTTGGGGTGGGATTTGGGATTTTGGGGTGGGATTTGGGGGCGTTTGGGGCGGGATTTGGGGGATTTTGGGGGGGTTTGGGGGCGTTTTGGGGATGGGATTTAGGATCTATGGGGCGGGATTTGGGGGGTTTTGGGGTCGGTTATGGGGCGGGATTTGGGGTCGGTGGGGCGGGATTTGGGGTTTTTCTTGGTTTTTTGGGGCGCTTTTGGGGCGTTTGTGGGGCGGGATTTGGGGTTTTGAGGGGATCTATGGGGCGGGATTTGGGATCTACGGGGCAGGATTTGGGATCTATGGGGCGGGATTGGGGGGTTTGGGGCGGGATTTGGGATCTATGGGGCGGGATTTGGGGTTTTGAGGGGGTTTGGGGTGGGATTTGGGGTTTTTGGGGTGGGATTTGGGGGTTTTTTGGGGGTTTTGGGGCGGGATTTGGGATCTATGGGGCGGGATTTGGGATTTTTTGGGTGATCTATGGGGCGGGATTTGGGTGTTGGGGGGATTTTGGGGGGTTTTGGGGTGGGATTTGGGGTTTTTATGGGGGCGGATTTGGGGGGTTTTGGGATTTTTTTGGGTGTTTTTGGGGGTGTTTTTGGGGTGGGATTTGGGGTTTTTGGGGCATTTTTGGGTGTGGGATTTGGGGTTTTTGGGGCATTTTGGGGTCGGTTATGGGGCGGGATTTGGGATCTGTGGGGCAGGGATCAATACCTGTGGGGCTGGATCGATTAATCAATCAATCGATCAATCAATCGATCGATCAGTGCGGGAATCGATTGATCGCTGCTTTGTCAATGGGGCAGTGAATGGAGGGATCGATAATCAATAATCAATAATCAATAATCAATAATCAATAAACGGTGATGCATGAGCGACCAATGAGTGAGCAGCAACCTGTGTTTGATCAATAACCAATCAATAAATCAATTAATAATCGGTAATTAATGAGCAAATAGCAATTAATAGCTAATCAATAATCGATAACCAATCAGTAACTAATAACCAATCAATAATCACTACACAATAACCGATTAACCAATCAATAACCAAATACAAATTAATAACCAATCAATAGCTAATCAATAATCAATAACCAATTAACCAATCAGTAACCAAATCCCAATCAACACCCAATTAATAAGCAATAATCAATGATTATCAATCAATAATCAATGATCAATCAATAGCCAATTAAAAGCCAATTAAATGACCAATAATCGATACCCAATTATCAATTAAAAACCAATCAATGACAAATAAATTAATTATCAATTGACCAATAATCAATCAATAATAAATAACCAATTGGCAATTAATCCATAATCAATAAATGCTCAATTAAAATTAATTTTTTGATTACCAATTAGCCAATAATGAATTCACAGCCAATAAATAACCAATAATAATTAATTACCAATAATTAATAAATAATCAATAACCAATAAAACCACAATTCTTTGATTACCAATTGATTGATAACCGATAATTAATAATCGATGATAATAAATGAGTTATAGTCAATAGTTAATAAATAATTGATTATTATTAATCCATAATTAATAAATTATGAATAATCGGTAAATAACAGTAAATAATCAATAAATAATGGATAATTAATTATCAATAATCGATAATCAATAACCAATAACCATTTAAAAATAAATTATTTAATACCGATTAAACAATGACCAATTAATAAACAACAATAAATTTCCAATTAATCAGTTATTTAATTACCCATTAACCAATAACCAATTAATAAACGTCAATAAATCACCAATTAATCGATAACAAATAAATAATCAATTTAAAATTTATTGTTTTTATTTATTTATTTTTAATTTATTTATTCCGTTATTGATTAACCGATCACCCATCGACGACCGGTGATCGATCGCCGATTAACGATTGATAATCGATATTAAATAAGCAATAATTAATAACAAATAACTAATCAATTAATGATTAATTAGCCAAAAAAACCCAATTAAAACTAAAATTAATTACCCAATTAACCCATGGCTGATCAATAACCCATAAACAATCAATTAACCGATTAATAATTAATAAATTATTAATAATTAAAAATTAATCGATAACGGGCGGCTAATTAAAAATCAACCCCCAATAATTAGCATCTAATTAGCATTAATTAACCCCCCCCCCCCCCCATGCAGCCGCCTGATTTCCTGCGCCCCGGCCTGGACCTGGCTCCTGATTGGTTCCCTGCTCGTCGCCTCCCACCCTTGGCTCCGCCCCCCCTGGAGCTCCGCCCTCCGCGCCCTGCTCCGATTGGCCGTCGCCCTCGGCCTCTCCCGGGCCGGCCACGCCCTCGGCCACGCCCTGGAGGCGGCCACCGGAAGCTGCACCTCCCCCACCCCGCTGGGGACCCTCCTGGTGCCCCTGGGAGACCCCGCGGCCTGCAGGGGGGCGGGGCATCGATGGGAGGGGTTTAGCCCCGCCCCCCAGGGCCTTCGCCCTGGTGCATTGCGGGCTGGGATTGGCCGAGGAGGCGGCGGCCATTGGGCGGAGCTTGTACGGCTCGGACAAGATGGCCGCCGGGTACAAGATGGCCGCCGGGTACAAGATGGCCGCCGGGTACAAGATGGCGGCCGGGCACAAGATGGCGCCGTGGTACAAGATGGCGCCCTGGTACAAGATGGGGGACGAATCCAAGATGGCGGCCGGATACAAGATGGCGGAAGAATCCAAGATGGCGGCCGGATACGACTGGGAGGAGGAATCGGAGGATGGCGGCGCGATACAAAATGGCGCCCGGATCCAAGATGGCGGCCGGGTACGGCGTAGGGGAAGGATCCAAGATGGCGGCGCGGTACAAGATGGAGGAAGGATCCAAGATGGCCGCCGCCAGCACCGGGTGGGCGTGGCCTCGCCCAACATGGCGGCCGGGGTCACCCCGCCGCGGCCAATCGGCTTCGAGTGGGCGGGGGCCTCCTCGCTACGGCTGGGGGCGGCCATCTTGGGGCGGCCATTTTGGGGCGGTGGCGGCCATTTTGATGCCGGCGGCCATTTCGAAGGGCGAAGCGGCGGCCATTTTGATTCCGGCCGCCATTTTGAGTCCGGCCGCCATTTTGAGTCCGGCCGCCATTTTGAGTCCGGCCGCCATTTTGATTCCGGCGTCCATTTTGATGACTCCGGCGGCCATTTTGATCCCTCCGGCGGCCATTTTGATCCCTCCGGCGGCCATTTTGAAGGACGGCACGGTGGCCATTTTGATCACCCCGGCCGCCATTTTGACACTTCCGGCCGCCATTTTCTCCCTTCCAGCCGCCATTTTGACCCCTCCAGCCGCCATTTTGACCCCTCCGCCCGCCATTTCCTCCCTTCCCCACCCCATTTCCAAGGCGGCCATGTTGCCGGCGGCCATTTTGACGGCGCCGGCGGCCATTTTGAGGCCCCGCCCACTGCGCTGTCGGTGCTCTACCTATTGGCCGTGGCCCTGCTGGTCACGTGGCACCTCCTGCTCCTCGTGACCCTCACCTATCGCCACACCTGGGCCCGCAACGCCGCCGGCGCCGCCCTGGGCTGGGCCGCCTGGGCCCTCACCTACCGCGGTGGTACCGGTGGGCGTGGTCACCCGGGGCCGCCGGGGTGGGGTTAGAGGGGAGGGGGCGTGGCCAAGGAGGGAAAAAATTGGGAGAAAATCGGTGGAAGTTGAGGGGAGTTAGGGGGGGAAAAGGGGAAACAAGATGGCGGAGTTTTGGCGGGAAATGGGGAAAAAAGGGGGGCGGGGTTTATGAGGGGAAAAATTGGGGGAAAATTGAGGGAAATTAAGGGGGGTAAAAGGCGAAACAAGATGGCGGAATTTTGGCGGGAAATTACAGGGGAAAGGGGGAAAGGGGCGGGGTTTATGAGGGAAAAAATTGAGGAAAATTAAGGGGAAAAAAGGGAAACAAGATGGCGGAATTTTGGCGGGAAATGGGATTAAGAGGGGGCGGGGTTATGAGGGAAAAAATTGGGAGAAAATCGGTGAAAATTGAGGGAAATTAAAGGGAAAAAAAAGGGAAACAAGATGGCGGAATTTTGGCGGGAAATTGGGGTGATGCGGGGGAAGGGGCGGGGTTTAAGAGGGTGGGGCGGAAGTTGGGGAAAATTGGGGAAAAATGGAAAAAATTTGGATTTTTTTAAAATTAAAAATTGGGGGTTTAATGGGGAAAAGGGGGCGTGGTTTAAAGGAGAGTGGGCGTGGTTTAATGGAAAGGGGGCGTGGCTTTAGTGGGTGTGGCCAAGGTGTGAAAAATTGGGGAGAAATTGGGGAAAATTGGAGAAAATTTGGATTTTTTTTTAAATTAAAAATTGGGGTTTAAGGGGAAAGGGGGCGTGGTTTAAGGAAAGGGGGCGTGGTTTAAGTGGGTGTGGCCAAGGTGGGGGAAAAACTGGGGGAAAATCGGGGGAAAAAAGCGAAAAAAATTTGGGTTTAAAAACCATAAAATTTGGGTTAAAAAATTGGGAATTTTGGCGGGAATTTGGGTGGGCTTGGGGGCGTGGCCAAAGCGGGTGGGCGTGGCCTCCAGCTGGCCCCGCCCTCCTCAAAAATTGAGGCCAAACTCCCCAAATTTGGGGTTTTTTGAGGCATTTTTGGGTCTTTTCCACAAGGGGGAGCCCCGAGGGCGAATTTTGAGGCGAATTCGGCCAATTTTGGGTTAAACAGGGGGCGGGGCCGGATATGCAAATTAGGGGAGCGTGGGGAAAATCGGGTTTGGGGGGAGAAACGGGGGAGAAACGGCGAATTTGGATTTTTGGTCTAAAATTGGAGGGTTTTGACCCAAAATTTGGGATTTTTTTTGGACTTAAAATTGGGATTTTTTTAGAAAATAAAAATGAAGATTTTTGGACCCGAAATTGGGAATTTTTTGGGTTAAAAAACCCAAAATTTGGAATTTTTTGAGCCTAAAATCGGGATTTTTTTTGGCCTAAAATTCGGATTTTTTGGACCCAAAATCGGGAATTTTTTGACCGAAAATTTTGGGGTTTTTTAACCCAAAATTTGGAATTTTTCGGAGCCTAAAATTGTGATTTTTTTGACGGAAATTCGGGATTTTTTATGAAATAAAAAATGATCGATTTTGGACCTAAAATTGGGATTTTTTTTTGGCCTAAAATTCGGATTTTTTTGACCCAAAAATTGAGATTTTTTAGACCAAAAAAAGTCAATTTTTGGACTCCAAATTAGAATTTTTTAGACCCAAAATTGGGATATTTTTGGACTGAAAAATGAAGATTTTTGGACATAAATTTACAATTTTTTGACCCAAAACTGCGATTTTTTTTAGACCAAAAATTGCAAATTTTTGGACCTAAAAATGAAGAGTTTTTGACCCAAAATTGCGATTTTTTGGAGCCAAAAATTCGGATTTTTGAAGCAGGAAAATGAAGATTTTTGGGTTGAAAAATGGCGATTTTTAGGCAGGCAAAAAAAGAAGATTTTTGGGTTAAAAAAGTGAAGATTTGGGGGTGGAAGATGAAGATTTTTTTGAGCTTTAAAATGAAGATTTTTAGGTGGGAAAATGAAGATTTTTGGGGTGAAAATCCACGATTTTGGGAGCCCGAAAATGAAGATTTTTTTGGGGTGGAAAAATGAAGATTTTTGGGCAGAAAAATCGAGATTTTGGGGCAGATTTTAAGGTGAGAGTTGAGGATTTTTGAAGGTCGATTTTGGGGTGAAAAATGAGGAATTTTGGCGGCATAAAAATGAGGAATTTTTGGGCGAAAAAATCGCAATTTTGGGTCAAAAATGAAGATTTTTGAGGTAGAAAAAAAGAGAATTTTTGTGCCCGAGAATGAAGAATTTTTGGGGTTAAAAATCGCGATTTTGGGTCAAAAAAAGAGAAGATTTTTGAGGTGAAAAATGAAGATTTTTAAGCCGGATTTTGGACCAAAAATCGCTGATTTTTTCCTTTTTAAAAAATGGAAATTTGGGTAAAAAATGGGGAATTTTTGGTGGGTTTGGGTGGGAAAAGGGAATTTTGGGGTTAAAAATGGGAAATTTGGGTTAAAAAGGGAATAAAATTGTAAAAATGTTATTTTTTTGCCTTAAAATTTGTGAATTTTGCCTTAAAAATTGTGAATTTTGCCTTAAAATTTGTGAATTTAACCTAAAAATGAAGAATTTTATCAAAAATAAAGAATTTGCCCCAAAATGTTGGATTTTGTCTCTTATTTTGTATTTTTTCAGAATAAAAAAAAATATTTTTTTTACTTCTTGGTGTGAATTTATTTTAGTCCAAAAATGCGAACTTTTTAATCAAAAAATGTGATTTTTTTTTTTAATCCGAAAATGTGAATTTTAAAATCCAAAAATGCGAAATTTTACCCCAAAAACATTTGGATTTTTTTTTCCCTCAAAAATTAAATTTTTTTCCCCTTAAAAATTCTTTTTTATTTTTTAAACCCAAAATCTTCAAATCCTGCCCCAAATATTCTCTCCCTTAGAATCCAGAAATGTGATTTTTTTTATCCAAAAGAAGTGAATTTTTAAACTAAAAAATGTGAATTTTTAAAATAAAAATGTGATTTTTTTAAATCCAAAAATGGGAAATTTTGCCCCAAAATTCTGCATTTTTTTACCACCAAAAATTCGGAATTTTTTTCCCTTAAAAATCCAAATTTTTACCCAAAATCTTCAAATTCTGCCCCAAAATTTTGGGGTTTTTTTCCAGAATAAAAACTAATAAAATTTTACTTCTTCGGTTGTGAATTTATTTTAATCCAAAAAAATAAGATTTTTTAAAATACAAAAACGTGAAATTTTTCAAGTCCAAAAAAGTGAATTTTTACCCCAAAATTCTGCATTTTTTACCCCAAAAAAATCGGTTTTTTTCCCCTCAAAAATTCAGATTTTTTCCCCTTAAAATTTCAAAATTTTAACCCAAAATCTTCAAATTCTCCCCCAAAAATTCTCTTTTATTTTTTTTCCCGTAAATCGATTTTTTTTCCCACTCCGTTCAATGTTTTTAACCAAAAAATGCAAATTTCAACCCGAAATTTGATATTTTCGTTACCAAGAAATTTCGGTTTTACCCAAAACCTTCGGGATTTCCCCTAAAAGGGGCGGAGGGACCGAAATTGGCGATTTTTCACCCCAAAATTTGCATTTTTTTCCTCCCCAAAATTTGCATTTTTCACCCCCAGTTCTGGCGCTTTTTTTGCCTGAATTTCTCTTTTTTCACCTCGAAAATTCAGATTTTTGTCCCAAACCCGAATTTTTGCCCATCAAATTCGGAATTTTTACCCCAAAAATCCAAAATTTTTTAACTCAAAAAATTCCAATTTTTAAAACCCCAAATTCCGAATTCATTGATAAAAAATTTTTTGATCTAAAAATTGAAATTTTGTCCCAAATCCCCGATTTTTTTTGCCATAAAATTCAATTTCTATCCTAAATTTGAATTTTTCCCTAAAATAATAATTTTTTACTCAAAATTGGGGATTTTTGCCAAAAATTCAGATTATTTTTTTCCCCTAAAAATCCAATTTTTTACCCCCTAAAATTCAGAATTTTTTTCCCTAAAAAATCCGAATTTTTACCTCAAAAAATTCCAACTTTTTGCCCTAAAATTCAGGGGGTTTTTTTACCCTAAAATCCCCATTTTTACCCCCAAAAATCTAAAATTTTACCCCTCCAAAAATCCAAATTTTTGCCCTAAAAATCCCCATTTTTACCCCTCCAAAAAATCCAAATTTTTACCTTCTAAAATTCAGATTTTTTTTCCCTTAAAAATCCGAAATTTTACCTCAAAAAAAAATCTGAATTTTTTTTCCTAAAATTCAGAATTTTTTTCTTAAAAATCTCCATTTTTACCCCCCGAAAAATCCCAATTTTTACCCCCCAAAAATCCAAATTTTTACCCTCGAAAATTCAAAATTTTTTCCCTAAAAATCCAAATTTTGACCCCCAAAAAAATCCAAATTTTTGCCCTAAAAAATCATTTTTTTTACCTCAAAAATCTAAAATTTTCCCCTAAAAATTGAATTTTTTCTTCAATTTTTCCCCTAATTTTTTTTTCTCCTAAAATCAACGTTTTTACTCAAAATTTTGGATTTTTACCCTAAAATTTAGATTTTTTCCCCTAAAAATCCCCAATTTTACCCAAAAATAGCCGAAATTTTTTTGCCTTGAAAATCCAAATTTTTACCCCCCAAAAATTCCAATTTTTGCCAAAAAATTCAGATTTTTTTCTTAAAAATCCCCATTTTTACACAAAAAAGTCCAAATTTTTACCCCCCAAAAAATTCAAATTTTCTCCCTAAAAATCCAAATTTTTACCTCAAAAAAATCCAATTTTTTTGCCCTAAAATTCAGAATTTTTTCCCTAAAAATCCCAAATTTTACTCCGAAAAAAATCCATTTTTTTTCCCTAAAATCTCCATTTTTACCCCCTAAAAATTTGAATTTTTTCCCCTAAAATTCAGGGATTTTTACCCTAAAATCCCCATTTTAACCTCCCCAAAAAAATCCAATTTTTTGCCCCAAAAATTCAGAATTTTTTTCTTAAAAATCCCCATTTTTACACCAAAAAACTCCAAATTTTAACCCCCCCCCCAAAAATCCAAATTTTTGCCCTGAAAATTGAAATTTTTAATTTTTCCCCCCAAAAATCTTTAAATTTTTACCCAAATTTTAATTTTTCCCCCTCAAAATTCAATTTTCCTCCCAAATTTTCACCGTTTTACCCAAATCTTCTCTTTTTCAACCCAAATTTTGGACCTTTCGCCACCAAACTTCAACTTGAACCTAAAAAAAATTCAATTTTTCCACCCAAAACCACAAAATTTGCCAAAAATCGCTTTTTCTCACCCAAAACCCTGCGGGGATTTTTGGGGCTTTTCTGAGACCCAAATTTGCATTTTTCACCCCAAACCCGAACATTTTTGCAGCTGAAAAAAACCGAAAATTTTGGGGCCCCAAAATTCGAGTTTTTCACCTCCCCCAGAGTTGAATTTTTGACCGAAATTTTCAGAATTTTTTGGACCCAAAATCGCCTTTTTGGCCTTAAAAATTCGGATTTTTGTCAGCTCAAAATGAGGATTTTTGAAGCCTGAAAATTCCAATTTTTTTGCCCTAAAATTTCTAAATTTTAACCCGAAAAATTCGGATTTTTCTACTCCTAAAATTCCAATTTTTAACCCTAAAAATTCGATTTTTTTTCCCCACATAATTCCACCTTTTTGCCCCTAAAATTTGCGATTTTTACCCCAAAAATTCAAATTTTTTTACCCCTAAAAATTCAACTCTTAACCCTAAAAATTCCAATTTTTAACCCCCAAAAAATCCCAATTTTTCACTCCCAGAATTTCAAATTTTTAACCCCTAAAATTCCAATTTTTTTAATCACAAAATCCCCATTTCTAACCTCAAAAATTCGATTTTTTTCCCCCCAAATTTTCACTTTTTTTTGCCCCAAAATTCCCCAATTTTCCACCTCCCAAAATTCCCATTTTTTCCCCCAAAAATTCCCTGAAATTCACATTTTTTTAATCAAAATCGCATTTATTGCCCCAAACTTGGGGATTTTTTTTTCCATCAAAATCTTCTCAAAATTGAACAATTTTTTAATTACAAAAATTCCATTTTTAACCCCCAAGATCCCCCAAATTCTCCCAAATTTCCCCCCAAAATTCTCCGAATTTTTTCCCAAAATTCCCCAAATTTTCCTCCCAAAATTCCCGAATTTTTACCCCAATTTTTTACCCCAATTTCTCCCCAAATTTCCCCCAAATTTCCCCATTTTTACCCCAAATTTTCCCAATTTCCCCTCCCAAAATTCCCAAATTTTTACCCCAAAATTTCTGAATTTTTTACCAAAATTCCCCCAAATTTTCCACCAAAATTTCCCCCCAGAATCCCCAAAACTCCCAAAATTTCCCTCAATTTTCCCCATTTTTTTTCACATTTTCTCTCCAAAATTCCCCAAATTTTCCCCCAAATTTTCCCCCAAATTTCCCACCCAAAAATTCCCAATTTTCCCCCCAAAATTCATCAAATTTCTTTCCAAACTTTCCCATTTTTACCCCAAAAATCCCAATTTTTTCCCCCTTTTTCCCCCCCAAAACCTCCCATTTTTGTAACCCCAAATTTTCAATTTTTTACCCCAAACTTTCCCCCAAAATCCCCAAAAAAAATCCCAAAAAATTCCCCATTTTTCCCCAAAATCTCCCCCAATTTTTCCCTTCAAAATTTCCCAATTTTTCCCCCCAACATCCCCAAAACTTCCCCCCAAAATTCCCAAATTTTTTACCCCAAATTTTCCCATTTCACCCCCAAAAATTCCCATGGTTTTTGCCCGAATTTTCCATTTTTCCCCCCCAAAAATCCCCGAAATTTTTCCCATTTTTACTCCAAAAATTCCCAAATTTCCCCAAATTTCCCACCCAAAATTCCTCAATTTTTCCCAATTTCCCCCAATTTTCCCCAAAATTCCCCAATTTCCCCCAATTTTTCCCCATTTTCCCCCCCAAATTCCCAAATTTTCCCCCCAAATTTCCCCATTTTTACCCCAAAATTCCCCCAATTTTCCCCAATTTTTACCCCAAAATCCCCCAATTTTTTCCCCAATTTCCCCCCATTTTTCCCCTCAAAATTCCCAAATCCCCCCCCAAAAAATTCCCAAATTTCCCCCCAAAATTCCCCAAATTTTTTTCCTTTTTTTCCCATTTTCCCCCCAAATTCCCAAATTTTTACCCTCATAATTCCCCGATTTTTTCCCAAATTTCCCCCAATTCCCCCCCCCAAAATTCCCCAAATTTCCCCCATTTTTACCCCCAAAATCCCCAAATTTTTCCCCAATTTTCCCCCCATTTTTACCCCCAAATTCCTCATTTTTTTTCTCAATTTTCCCCCATTTTTACCCCAAAATTCCCCAATGTTTTTCCATTTTTTCCCCATTTTTCCCCCCCCAAAAATCCCAAATTTTTCCCCCAATTTTCCCCCCAAAATTCCCCAAATTTCTCCCCCCAAAATTCCCAAATTTTTCCCCCAATTTTTTCCCCATTTTTCCCCCAAAATTCCTCAAATTTTTTTTCCTATTTTTTCCCATTTTTACCCCCAAAATTCCCCAATTTTTCCCCCATATTACCCCAAAATTCCTCGATTTTTTTCCATTTTTCCCCCCAAAAAATCCCATTTTTTTCCCCGTCTTCCCCCCCAAAATCCCTCGATTTTTTCCCCATTTTCCCCCCATTTTTCCCCCCAAAATCCCCAAATTTTTCCCCCAAAATTTCCCAAATTTTTCCCCTTTTTCCATTTTTTCCCCATTTTTCCCCCAAAATTCCCCAAATTTTCCCCAGATTTTCCCCCTTTTTTACCCAAAAAAAATCACCATTTTTTCCATATTTTCCCCCCCAAAAATCAAAAATTTTTCCCCAATTTTTCCCCCCCAAATTCCCAATTTTTCCCCAATTTTTCCCATTTTTACCCCAAAAATCCCCACTTTTTTCCAATTTTTCCCCGTTTTTCTCCCCAAAATCCCCAAATTTTTTCCCCAATTTCCCCTCAAAATTCCCAATTTTTCCCCCAAAATTTTCCCCCAATTTTCCCCCCATTTTACCCCAAAATTCCTCATTTTTTCCCCAATTTCCCCCCCAAAATTCCCCAATTTTTTCCCCAATTTTTTCCCCATTTTTCCCCCCAAAAAATCCCATTTTTCCCCCCATTTTCCCCCCCAAAATTCCTCGATTTTTTCCCCATTTTTCCCCAATTTTCCCCAATTTTTCCCCCCAAAAATCCCAAATTTTTCCCCAATTTTTCCCCAAAAAATCCCAAATTTTCCCCCCAATTTTTACCCCAAAATTCCCCAATTTTTCCCCATTTTTCCCCCAAAAAATCCCAAATTTTTCCCCAACTTTTACCCCCAAATTCCCCAAATTTTCCCCAAATTTTCCCCAATTTTTTCCCCATTTTTTCCCCATTTTTCCCCCATTTTCCCCCTCCCAGTCCAAACCAGTATATCCCAGTATATCCCAGTTCGCCTCACGCCCCCTGCTGGACGCTCAGCCTGAGGAGGGAGCTCAGCACCCACTGCACCTGTGGGGACCAGGCCAGACCAGTACAAACCAGTACAAACCAGTACAAACCAGTACAAACCAGTACAAACCAGTACAAACCAGTTCCCCCCATTTTTCCCCATTTTTTCCCCATTTTTTCGCATTTTTTCCCCATTTTTCCCCATTTTTAACCCAATTTTTCCCAATTTTTTCCCATTTTTTCCCCATTTTCCCCCTCCCAGTATAAACCAGTAACCCCCAGTCCCCTCCCAGTATAAACCAGTACAAACCAGTATAAACCAGTTCCCATTTTCCCCATTTTTAATCCAATTTTTTCCCCATTTTTCCCCATTTTTAACCCTTTATTTCCCCATTTTCCCCCCATTTTCCCCCATTTTTCCCCCATTTTTTCCCTCCCAGTATAAACCAGTAACCCCCAGTTCCCTCCCAGTATAAACCAGTTCCCATTTTTCCCCCAATTTTTCCCCATTTTTCCCCCATTTTCCCCCATTTTTCCCCCTTTTTTCCCCATTTTTCCCCATTTTTTCCCATTTTTTCCCAATTTTTCCCCATTTATCCCCATTTTTAACCCAATTTTCCCCATTTTTTCCCAATTTTTCCCCCATTTTTTCCCCATTTTTAACCCAATTTTTCCCATTTTTTCCCCATTTTTCCCCCCATTTTTCCCCATTTTTCCCCGTTTTTAACCCAATTTTTCCCCATTTTGTCCCAATTTTTCCCACCTAAAATCCCCGTTTTTCCCCCCATTTTTCCCCAATTTTTCCCAATTTTTTCCCTCCCAGTATAAACCAGTATGGGACCAGTTCCCTCCCAGTATAAACCAGTACAAACCAGTAACCCCCAGTTCCCATTTCCCCCCAATTTCCTCCATTTTTAACCCTTAAAAAACCCCAAATTTTACCCCTTTTTCCCCCCATTTTTAACCCAATTTTTTCCCCATTTTTAACCCAATTTTTCCCATTTTTCCTCCCATTTTTCCCCATTTTTCCCCATTTTTCCACATTTTTTCCCTCCCAGTATAAACCAGTAACCCCCAGTTCCCTCCCAGTATAAACCAGTACAAACCAGTATAAACCAGTTCCCATTTTCCCCATTTTTAATCCAATTTTTTCCCCCATTTTTTCCCATTTTTTCCCCATTTTTCCCAATTTTTTCCCATTTTCCCCCCCATTTTTCCCCATTTTTCCCCCATTTTTTCCCTCCCAGTATAAACCAGTAACCCCCAGTTCCCTCCCAGTACAAACCAGTTCCCATTTCCCCCATTTTTCCCCCATTTTCCCCCATTTTCCCCCATTTTTTCCCCATTTTTTCCCCATTTTTCCCCATTTTTAACCCAATTTTTCCCCATTTTTTCCCATTTTTTTCCATTTTTCCCCCATTTTTTCCCCATTTTTTCCCCTTTTTTCCCCATTTTTTCCCCACTTTTCCCCATTTTTAACCCAATTTTTCTCCATTTTTCCCCAATTTTTCCCCATTTTTCCCCCATTTTTTCCCCATTTTCCCCCATTTTTAACCCAATTTTTCCCCATTTTTTCCCCATTTTTTCCCAATTTTTCCCCATTTTTTCCCATTTTTCCCTCCCAGTATAAACCAGTAACCCCCAGTCCCTCCCAGTATAAACCAGTATAAACCAGTTCCCATTTTTCCCCCCATTTTTAACCCTTTATTTCCCCATTTTTCCCCCATTTTCCCCCATTTTTTCACCCATTTTTTCACCCAATTTTTCCCCATTTTCCCCCATTTTTTCGCCTCCCAGTCCCTCCCAGTATAAACCAGTAACCCCCAGTTCCCACTTCCCCCCATTTTTAACCCTTAAAAAAAATCCCATTTTTAACCCTTTTGCCCCACATTTCCCCATTTTTAACCCAATTTTTAACCAATTTTTTCCCCATTTTTCCCAATTTTCCCCATTTTTTCCCCATTTTTTCCTCTCCCAGTCCCTCCCAGTATAAACCAGTACAAACCAGTAACTCCCAGTTCCCATTTCCCCCATTTTTAACCCTTTATTTTCCCCATTTTCCCCCATTTTTTCCCCATTTTTCCACCGATTTTTCCCATTTTTTCACCGTTTTTCCCCATTTTTTCGCCTCCCAGTCCCTCCCAGTCCCTCCCAGTCCCTCCCAGTATAAACCAGTACAAACCAGTAACTCCCAGTTCCCATTTCCCCCATTTTTAACCCTTTATTTTCCCCATTTTCCCCCATTTTTTCCCCATTTTTCCACCGATTTTTCCCGTTTTTTCGCCGTTTTTCCCCATTTTTCCCCTCCCAGTCCCTCCCAGTATAAACCAGTACAAACCAGTAACTCCCAGTTCCCATTTCCCCCCATTTTTAACCCTTTATTTTCCCCATTTTCCCCCATTTTTTCCCCATTTTTCCACCGATTTTTCCCATTTTTTCACCATTTTTCCCCATTTTTTCGCCTCCCAGTCCCTCCCAGTCCCTCCCAGTACAAACCAGTGCTCCCAGTTTACCTTGCACAGCGTCACCGTGGCCCCGTAGCCCACGCTGAGGAGGAAGAGGGTGACGAAGACGCCCAAGGTGTCCCAGGGGTCCCCCCCGGGCTCGTCCTCGCAAAAATCCGGGGGCAGCTCCAGCTCTGGGGGGGGGGCAAATCCCAGTTCAGACCAGTATAAACCAGTTTGACCAATTTCCCCATTTTTTCCCCATTTTTCCCCAATTTTTCCCCAATTTTTTATGATTTTTTTACCAATTTTTTATGATTTTTTACCAATTTTTTATGATTTTTTACCAATTTTTTATGATTTTTTACCAATTTTTCCCCATTTTTTTCTGCTCCCAGGCATAAAATCCCAGTATAAACCAGTATAAACCAGTTTGACCATTTTTCCCATTTTTCCCAATTTTTTACGATTTTTTCCCAATTTTTTATGATTTTTCCCCGATTTTTTATGATTTTTTACCAATTTTTCCCCATTTTTCCCGCTCCCAGGCTTAAAATCCCAGTATAAACCAGTACAAACCAGTACAAACCAGTTTGACCAATTTTCCCCATTTTCCCCATTTTTCCCCAATTTTCCCCAATTTTTTATGATTTTTTACGATTTTTTTACCAATTTTTACCAATTTTTCCCCATTTTTTCTGCCCCCAGGCATAAAATCCCAGTATAAACCAGTTTAAACCAGTTTGACCAATTTCCCCCCATTTTCCCCAATTTTTTATGATTTTTTACGATTTTTTTACCAATTTTTACCAATTTTTCCCCATTTTTTAGGCTCCCAGGCTTAAAATCCCAGTTTAGACCAGTATAAACCAGTACAAACCAGTTTGACCAATTTCCCCATTTTCCCCCATTTTTTCCCAATTTTTAATGATTTTTTATGATTTTTTACCAATTTTTCCCCATTTTTCCCGCTCCCAGGCATAAAATCCCAGTACAAACCAGTACAAACCAGTATAAACCAGTACGAACCAGTACAAACCAGTTTGACCAATATTCCCCATTTTTCCCCATTTTTCCCAATTTTTCCCAATTTTTATGATTTTTTACGATTTTTTTACCAATTTTTACCAATTTTTCCCCATTTTTTAGGCTCCCAGGCTTAAAATCCCAGTTTAGACCAGTAAAAACCAGGACAAACCAGTTTGACCAATTTCCCCATTTTTTCCCAATTTTTCCCCATTTTTTCCCCATTTTTCCCCATTTTTCCCCAATTTTTTACGATTTTTTACCAATTTTTTATGATTTTTTCCCCAATTTTTCCCCATTTTTCCCGCTCCCAGGCATAAAATCCCAGTATAAACCAGTACAAACCAGTTTGACCCATTTCCCCATTTTCCCCCAATTTTTTATGATTTTTTACGATTTTTTACCAATTTTTTCCCATTTTTTATGATTTTTTAACCAATTTTTACCAATTTTTCCCACTCCCAGGCATAAAATCCCAGTTCAGACCAGTATAAACCAGTTTGACCAATTTTCCCCATTTTTCCCCATTTTTCCCCATTTTTCCCCAATTTTTTATGATTTTTTACGATTTTTTTTCCAATTTTTACCAATTTTTTACCATTTTTTCCCCTCCCAGGCATAAAATCCCAGTATAAACCAGTCCGAACCAGTTTGACCAATTTTCCCCATTTTTCCCCATTTTCCCCCAATTTTTTCCCAATTTTTTATGATTTTTTACGATTTTTTTACCAATTTTTTCCCATTTTTTATGATTTTTTACCAATTTTTACCAATTTTTCCCCATTTTTTCTGCTCCCAGGCATAAAATCCCAGTATAAACCAGTTTAAACCAGTTTGACCAATTTGCCCATTTTTTCCCCATTTTTCCCCATTTTTTCCCCATTTTTCCCCATTTTTCCCCAATTTTTTACGATTTTTTACCATTTTATGATTTTTTCCCCAATTTTTCCCCATTTTTCCCGCTCCCAGGCATAAAATCCCAGTATAAACCAGTACAAACCAGTTTGACCAATTTTCCCCATTTTTCCCCCATTTTTCCCCATTTTTCCCCATTTTCTCCCCATTTTTTTTCCATTTTTTCCCCCATTTTCCCCCCGTTTTTCCCCATTTTGGACCCATTTTTTTTTTGCCCCTCCCAGGCATAAAATCCCAGTACAAACCAGTACAAACCAGTACAAACCAGTAACCCCCAAATCCCCCTCCCAGTCCCTCCCAGTCCCTCCCAGTCCCTCCCAGTTCATCCCAGTATAAACCAGTAACCCCCAAACCCATCCCCGTTCAATCCCAGTATAAACCAGTAACCCCCAAACCCTTCCCAGTTCATCCCAGTTCCTCCCAGTTTGATCCCAGTTCAATCCCAGTTCATCCCAGTATAAACCAGTACAAACCAGTAACCCCCAAACCCTTCCCAGTTCATCCCAGTCCCTCCCAGTATAAACCAGTAACCCCCAAATCCCCTCCCAGTTCATCCCAGTTTGATCCCAGTTCATCCCAGTATAAACCAGTAACCCCAAAACCCCTCCCAGTTCAAACCAGTTCATCCCAGTATGGCCCAGTCCCCTCCCAGTAACCCCCAAACCCCCTCCCAGTCACTCCCAGTATAAACCAGTAACCCCCAAACCCATCCCAGTTCAATCCCAGTCCCTCCCAGTTCATCCCAGTCCCTCCCAGTTCATCCCAGTAACCCCAAATCCCCTCCCAGTATAAACCAGTACAAACCAGTAACCCCAAATCCCCCTTCCAGTCCCTCCCAGTTCATCCCAGTTTGATCCCAGTCCCCTCCCAGTAACCCCCAAACCCATCCCAGTCCCTCCCAGTATAAACCAGTTCAATCCCAGTCCCTCCCAGTTCATCCCAGTATAAGCCAGTGACCCCCAAACCCATCCCAGTCCATCCCAGTTCAATCCCAGTCCATCCCAGTTTGATCCCAGTATAAACCAGTAACCCCAAATCCCCCTCAAATCCCTCTCCCAGTTCATCCCAGTTCCTCCCAGTTTGATCCCAGTCCCCTCCCAGTAACCCCAAACCCCCTCCCAGTATAAACCAGTATAAACCAGTATAAACCAGTAACCCCAAATCCCCCTCAAATCCCTCTCCCAGTTCATCCCAGTTCATCCCAGTAACCCCAAGCCCCCTCCCAGTATAAACCAGTATAAACCAGTAACTCCCAAACCCTTCCCAGTCCCTCCCAGTTCATCCCAGTTTGATCCCAGTTCCCTCCCAGTCCCTCCCAGTCCCTCCCAGTCCCTCCCAGTTTGATCCCAGTTTGATCCCAGTCCCTCCCAGTATAAACCAGTACAAACCAGTCCCTCCCAGTACAAACCAGTAGCCCCAAAATCCCCCTCAAATCCTTTAATTAACGACCCCAAAAATCCCCATTTTTTCACCCAAAAATTCCCATTTTATTCACCAAAAAATCCCATTTTTTTCCCCAAAAAATCCCCATTTTTTCCCCCCAAAAAATCCCATTTTATTCACCAAAAAATCCCTTTTTTTCCCCCAAAAATTCCCATTTTTTCACTAATAATCAAACTTTAATTACCTAATTAATACTAATTAACCTAATTATCCCAGTTACTAAATATTTATGACCCGAACCCCATTGAGACCCCAAAAAAAGACCCCAAAAATTCCCATTTTTCACCCCAAAAAAATCCCATTTTTTCCCCCAAAAAATTCCCATTTTTTCACCAATAATCAAACTTTAATTAAGACTAATTAAGACTAATTAACCCATCTACCATGGTTTTATGGACCCAATGGATCAAGACCCCAAAAACCACCCCAAAACCCCAAAAACCACCCCAAAATTCGCGTTTTTTCACCCCAAAAAAATCCCATTTTTTCACCCAAAAACGCCATTTTTTCACCAATAATCAATATTTAATTAAGACTAATTAAGGCTAATTAACCCATCTACCACGGTTTTATGAACCCAACAGATCAACACCCCAAAAACCACCCCAAAAACCCAAAAAACCACCCCAAAATCCCCATTTTTTCACCAAAAAACGCCATTTTTTCACCAATAATCAATATTTAATTGGCTAATTAAGACTAATTAAGACTAATTAACCCATCTACCACGGTTTTACGCACTAAGCAGATCAACACCCCAAAAACCACCCCAAAACCCCCATTTTCCCACCCCAAAATCCCGTTTTTTCACCAAAAAACGCCGGGTTTTTTTTGTTTTTTCGCCACGAATCACGTTTAATCGCTTAATTAACGCTAATTAAGGGGGCTAATTACCGGGAGCCTTGCGGATGCTGCGCTGCAGGAAGCGCAGGGGCAGCCCCTCGTGCACCACGGTGCAGACGAAGGCGTCGCCCTTGTCCCACTCGTCCCTGGCGACCTCCAGGCGGCTGTAGAGGAAGTGCCGCCCCTCCCCCCCCTTCTCCCGCAGCGGGCCCAGGGTTTGGGGCGAATTCCGGGGGTTTTGGGAGCCCTGGAGCTGCCACTGGACGTCGATGGACTCGGGGAAGAAGCCGCGGACGAGGCAGGTGAGGGAGAGGGTGGGGAGGGAGGAGGAGAGTTCCTCCGGGGGAGGGGGGAAGAGGAAGACGGAGGGGGCGTGGCGTTTTCCTGTGGGGGAAAAGAGAGGGGTTGGGAAAATTAGGGGGAGTTTGGTGGAAATTGGGTGAAAATCGGGTGAGAAATGGTGAAAATCCGATGGGAAATGGAGAGAAAATGGCGGAAAGCGGAGACAAAATGGCGGAAAAACGAGGGGAAATGGAGACAAAATGGCGGAAAATGGCGGGAAAATGGAAACAAAATGGCGGAAAATGGAGACAAAATGGAGGAAAATGGCAGAATATGGAAACAAAATGGCCGAAAACGGAGGGAAAATGGCGGAAAATTGAGGGAAAATGGAGACAAAATGGCGGAAAATGGCGGGAAAATGGAGACAAAATGGCGGAAAGTGGAGACAAAATGGCGGAAATGGAGATAAAACGGCGGAAAGTGGAGAAAAAATGGTGGAAAATGCAGACAAAATGGCGGAAAATGGAGACAAAATGGTGGAAAATGGGGACAAAATGGCGGAAAATGGAGTCAAAATGGAGACAAAATGGCGGAAAATTGAGACAAAATGGCGGAAAGTGGAAACAAAATGGCGGAGAACAGAAACAAAATGGCGGAAAGTGGAGGGAACATGGCGGAATATCGAAACAAAATGGCGGAAAACGGAGACAAAATGGCGGAAAATGGAGGGAAAATGGAGACAAAATGGCGGAAAATGGAGACAAAATGGCGGAAAGTGGAGACAAAATGGCGGAAAATGGAAACAAAATGGCGGAAAGTGGAGACAAAATGGCGGAAAGTGAAGACAAAATGGCGGCAATGGAGACAAAATGGCGGAAAATAGAGAAAAATTGTGAAAAAATTGGGGAAAATTGGGGAAAAATTGGGGAAAAATCGGGGAAAATTGTCAAAAAATTGTGGAAAAAATTGGGGGAAATTGGTAAAACATTGGGAAAAAAATTGGGGAAAAATTGGAGAAAATTGAGGAAAGATTGGGAAAAATTGTGGAAAAATTGTTAAAAATTGGGGAAAATTGCTGAAAAATTTGAGAAAAAATTGGGGAAAATTGCTGAAAAAATAGGGGAAAAAATAGGGAAAAATGGTGAAAAATTAGGGGGAAAATTGCGAAAAAATTGGGGAAAAATTGTGAAAAAATTTGTGAAAAATTGTGAAAAAATTACTGAAAAATCAGGGAAAATTGTGGAAAATTGGGAAAATATTGTGGGAAATTTGGGGAAAATTGTCAAAAAATTATTAAAAAATTGGGGAAAAATGCTGAAAAAATTGGGGAAAATTGGTGAAGTTTGCTGGAAAAATTGGGGAAAATTGTGGGGAAAATTGGTAAAAATTGGGGAAAAATTGGGGAAAATCAGGAAAAAAATGAGAAAAAATTGAGAAAAAAATGGCGAAAAATTGTGAAAAAATTGGGGAAAATTGCTGAAAAAATTGGGGAAAAATGGGGAAAAAATGTGAAAAAATTGGGGAAAAATGAGAAAAAATTGGGGAAAATTTGTGGAAAAATTGTTAAAAAATTGAGAAAAAATGGGGAAAAATTGTGAAAAAATTGGGGGAAAATTGTGAAAAAATTGAGGAAAATGGGGAAAAAATTGAGAAAAAATTGGGGGAAAAATAGGGAAAAAAATCGCCAAAAAATCACCAAAAATCGCCAAAAAAATCGGAATTTTTTCTGGTAAAAATTGAAAATTTTTTTTAACCCTTACCTTGCCTCCTCTCCACCTTCCTCTCCAGCGGCGCCGGCAGCTCGGCGTGCCCCACCCGGCAGACGAAGGCGGCGCCGGCCTCCCAGGCGCCGGCGGCCAGCGGGAGCTCGGAGGCGGCCGTGAAGGCCCCGTTGGGGTTGTTGGGGGGAAATTGGGACAAAAATTGGGGAAAAAATGGGGGAAAAAATGGGGAAAAAATTGGGGAAAATTGGGGAAAAAATTGTGAAAAAATTGGGGAAAATTGGGGGGAAAATTGGTAAAATATTGTGAAAAAATTGGGGAAAAATTGTGAAAAAATTGTGGAAAATTGGGAAAATATTGTGGGAAATTTGGGGAAAATTGTCAAAAAATTGTTAAAAAATTGGGGAAAAATGCTGAAAAAATTGGGGAAAATTGGTGAAGTTTGCTGGAAAAATTGGGGAAAATTGTGGGGAAAATTGGTAAAAATTGTGGAAAAATTGGGGAAAAATCAGGAAAAAAATGAGAAAAAATTGAGAAAAAATTGGGGAAAATTTGGGGAAAATTGGGGAAAATTGCTGGAAAAATTGGTAAAAATTGGGGAAAAATTGGGGAAAAATCAGGAAAAAAATGAGAAAAAATTGAGAAAAAAATGGCGAAAAATTGTGAAAAAATTGGGGAAAATTGCTGAAAAAATTGGGGAAAAATCAGGGAAAATTGGGGAAAATTGAGAAAAAATTGGGGAAAATTTGTGGAAAAATTGTTAAAAAATTGAGAAAAAATGGGGAAAAATTGTGAAAAAATTGGGGGAAAATTGTGAAAAAATTGAGGAAAATGGGGAAAAAATTGAGAAAAAATTGGGGGAAAAATAGGGAAAAAAATCGCCAAAAAATCACCAAAAATCGCCAAAAAATCGGATTTTTTTCTGGTAAAAATTGAAAAAATTTTTTTTAACCCTTACCTTGCCTCCTCTCCACCTTCCTCTCCAGCGGCGCCGGCAGCTCGGCGTGCCCCACCCGGCAGACGAAGGCGGCGCCGGCCTCCCAGGCGCCGGCGGCCAGCGGGAGCTCGGAGGCGGCCGTGAAGGCCCCGTTGGGGTCGTTGGGGGGAAATTGGGGCAAAAATTGGGGAAAAAATGGGGGAAAAATTGGGGAAAAAATTGGGGAAAATTGGGGAAAAAATTGTGAAAAAATTGGGGAAAATTGGGGGGAAAATTGGTAAAATATTGTGAAAAAATTGGGGAAAAATTGTGAAAAAATTGTGGAAAATTGGGGAAAATTGTGAAAAAATTGGGGGAAATTGGGAGGAAAATTGTGAAAAAATTGGGGAAAATTGGGGAAAAAATGGGGGGAAATGGTGAAAAATCAGGAAAAAATTTGAGAAAAAATGGGGGAAAATTGCTGGAAAAATGGTGAAAAATGGGGGAAAATTGGGGGAAAATTTGTGGAAAAATTGGGGAAAAATAAGGAAAAATTGGGGAAAAATTGGGGGAAATTGGGAAAAAATTCAGAAAAAATTGTGAAAAAAATGGGGGAAAATTGGGGAAAAATTGTGAAAAAATGCCAAAAAAATCACCAAAAAATCGGATTTTTTTTCTCTTAAAAAAAAGGGGAAAATTGCTGTAAAAAAAAGCGAATTTTGGGCAAATTCTCCCAAATTTTTGAGCACCCTTACCTTGCCTCCTCTCCACCTTCCTCTCCACCGGCGCCGGCAGCTCGGCGTGCCCCACCCGGCAGACGAAGGCGGCGCCGGCCTCCCAGGCGCCGGCGGCCAGCGGGAGCTCGGAGGCGGCCGTGAAGGTCCCGTTGAAGTTGTTGGTCAGGCGCAGGGGGAGGGGCTTGTGGTCCAGCTGGCCGCCGCCCACCCGGCTCCAGGTGACCACCAGGCCGTCGTCGCTGGGCAGGTTGGTGACCAGGCACAGCAGCTTGGGCGATTGGGTGATGAACAGGTCCGAGGGCGACGGCGGCAGCGCGAAGACGGCGATGGGCGTCGAGGAGGGGGCTGGGGAACGGGGGGAGAGGGTTGGGTTGGGTTGGGTTGGGTTGGGTTGGGTTGAGTTCATTGGGTTGAGTTGGGTTGAGCTGGGTTGGGTTGAGTTGGGTTGAGTTGGGTTGAGCTCATTGAGTTGGGTTGGGTTGGGTTGGGTTGAGTTGACTTGGGTTGAGTTGGGTTCATTGGGTTGGGTTGGGTTGAGTTGAATTCATTGGGTTGAGTTGGGTTGAGTTGGGTTGGGTTGGGTTTGATTGGGTTGAGTTCGTTGAGTTGAGTTGGGTTCATTGAGTTGGGTTGAGTTGGGTTGGGTTGGGTTCATTGACTTGGGTTGGCTTGGGTTGAGTTGGGTTGGGTTGAGGATCTTGGAGACCCCAAACCCAACTGGAAAATCCCAAAGACCCCAAAACCTCAACCCAAGACCCAAAACCTCCAAACTTTGGTCAACCCCAAGACCTCAAAGACCCCAAAAACCCCAAAATTTCCTCAACCAAAGATCTCAAGAACCTCAGAACTCCAAACTTTGGTCAACCCAAAACCCAAAATTTGCTCAACCAAAGACCTCAAAGACCCAAAAACCCCAAAATTTGATCAACCCAAGATCTCAAGAACCTCAGAACCCCAAACTTTGGTCAACCCAAGACCCAAAAACCCCAAAATTTCCTCAACCAAAGACCCCAAGAACCCCAAAATTTCCTCAACCAAAGATCTCAAGAACCTCAGAACTCCAAACTTTGGTCAACCCAAAACTCCAAACTTTCCTCAACCCAAGACCTCAAAAACCCCAAAACCCCCAAACTTTGCTCAAACCAAAGATCTCAAGAACCTCAAAAACCCCAAAATTTCCTCAACCCAAGACCCCAAAAACCCCAAAACTCCAAACTTTGGTCAACCCAAAACTCCAAACTTTCCTCAACCCAAGATCTCAAGAACCTCAAAACTCCAAACTTTGCTCAACCAAAGACCCCAAAAACCCCAAAATTCCCCTCAAACCCCGCCCACCTCCAGGAGCCCCGCCCCCAGGACTCACCCTGGCACCTGGCCACCGGCACCTCCTGCACCTCCTGCGCCCCCGCCAGCCGCACCCGGCACGAGAACCTCTGGTGCTGCCACCAATCGGCCGCGCTCACGTTCAGCCGCGACACCACCCGGAACGTGCCGGGGGCGTGGCCGGGCGTGGCCTCCTCGGTGTGGGCGCGGCCCGCCTCGATGACGTCACCGTCCGCCAGCCAATCGAGGTCGAGGGCGCGCGGGGAGAAGTCGGCGACCAAGCACAGGAGCTCCACCAGGTCCGGGGCGGGGCAGGATTGGAAGACGGAGACGGTCGGGGGGCGGGGCTTGGATCCGCCTCGGGCTGTTTAATATTCATGAGGAGGAGAGGGGGGGTGAGGTCGGAGGAGTGGGCGTGGTCAAAAGGGGGGGAAAAGGGGGAGGGGAATGGGGAGGTCCTACCTGGGGTGGTGGAGGTGGAGGTGGTGGAGGTGGTGGAGGTGGTGGTGGGTGGAGAAGATCGGGAGGTTGGGAGGGCTTGGAGGAATTTGGAGAAAGGCGAGGTTGGAGAACCTCGAGGGCCTTGGAGAACCTCAAGGTTGGAGGATCTTGAGGAGCTCAAGGACCTTGGAGGACCTGGAGGACCTTGGAGAACCTCAAAGACCTTGGGGAACCTCAAGGAGCTCAAGGACCTTGGAGAACCTCAAGGAGCTCAAGAAACTCAAGGTTGGAGAACCTCGAGGACCTTGAAGGATCTCAAGGTTGAAGGATCTTGAGGGCCTTGGAGAACCTCAAGGAGCTCAAGAAAGTCAAGGTTGGAGAACCTCAAAGACCTTGGAGAACCTCGAGGGCCTTGGAGAACCTCGAGGTTGGAGAACCTCAAGGAGCTCAAGGACCTTGGAGAACCTCAAGGATCTTGAAGAACCTCGAGGACCTTGGAGAACCTCAAGGTTGGAGGATCTTGAGGAGCTCAAGGACCTTGGAGAACCTCGAGGAGCTCAAGAAACTCAAGGTTGGAGAACCTCGAGGACCTTGAAGAACCTCAAGGTTGGAGGATCTTGAGGACCTTGGAGAACCTCAAGGAGCTCAAGGACCTTGGAGAACCTCAAGGACCTTGGAGAACCTCAAAGACCTTGAAGAACCTTGAGGACTTTGGAGAACCTCAAGGAGCTCAAGGACCTTGGAGAACCTCGAGGTTGGAGAACCTCAAAGACCTTGGAGGATCTCAAGGACCTTGGAGAACCTCGAGGAGCTCAAGAAACTCAAGGTTGGAGAACCTTGAAGGACCTCAAGAACCTTGGAGGACCTGGAGGACCTTGAGGACCTTGGAGAACCTCAAGGAGCTCAAGAAACTCAAGGTTGGAGAACCTCAAGGGCCTTGGAGAACCTCAAGGAGCTCAAGAAACTCAAGGTTGGAGAACCTCAAAGACCTTGGAGAACCTCAAGAACTTTGAAGAACCTCGAGGCTGGAAGATCTCAAAGACCTTGGAGAACCTCGAGGTTGGAGAACCTCAAAGACCTTGGAGGATCTCAAGAACCTTGGAGGACCTCGAGGACCTTGGAGGACCTGGAGGACCTTGAGGACCTTGGAGAACCTCAAGGTCCTTGAAGAACCTCAAGAACCTTGAAGACTCTCAAGGGCCTTGGAGAACCTCGAGGACCTTGGAGGACCTCAAGGATGGAAGATCTCAAAGACCTTGAAGGATCTCGAGGGCCTTGGAGAACCTCAAGGAGCTCAAGAAACTCAAGCTTGGAGGATCTCAAGGTTGGAGAACCTCGAAGACCTTGGAAGACCTTGGAGAACCTCAAAGACCTTGGAGAACCTCAAGAACCTTGGAGAACCTCGAGGAGCTCAAGGACCTTGGAGAACCTCAAGGTTGGAGAACCTTGAAGGAACTCAAGGACCTTGGAGGACCTGGAGAACCTTGAGGGCCTTGGAGAACCTCAAGAACTTTGAAGAACCTCGAGGTTGAAGAACCTCAAGAACCTTGAAGGATCTTGAGGACCTTGGAGAATCTCAAGGTTGAAGACCCTCAAGGTTGGAGGATCTCGAGGACTTTGGAAAAATCCCCCCCAAAAAATTTTTGGGGAAAAATCCCCTCAAAAAAATTTTGGGAAAATTCCAAGAATTTTGGAGAAACTCAAAGTTGGAGAACCTCAAAAATTTTGGGGAAAAATCCCTCAAAAAATTTGGGGGAAAATCCAAAAAAAAAAAGGGGAAAAATCCCTCAAAAATTTGGGAAAAATCCTCAAAATTTTTGGGAAAAATCCTCGAAAAATTTGGAAAAAATCCCTCAAAATTTTGGGAAAAATCTCCAAAAATTTGGGGGAAAAATCCCTCAAAAAACTGGGGAAAAATCCCTCAAAAATTTGGAAAATTCCCCAAAAATTTGGGGAAAAATCCCTCAAAATTTTGGGAAAAATCTCCAAAAATTTTCGGGAAAAATCCCTCAAAAAAATTGGGAAATTAAAAAAAAATTTGGGAAAAATCCCCCAAAATTTGGGGAAAAATCCCTCAAAAATTTGGAAAATTCCCCAAAATTTTGGGAAAAAAATCCCAAAAATTTGGGGAAAAATCCCTCAAGAGTTTTGGGAAAAAATCCCTCAAAATTTGGGGAAAAATCCCCAAAATTTGGGGAAAAATCCCCCAAAATTTGGGGGAAAATCCCTCACAATTTTGGAAAAAATCCCTTAAAAATTTGGAAAAATTCCCCAAAATTTTGGGGGAAAAATCCCTCAAAATTTCGGGTGAAATTTCGGCTTTTTTTGGTTGAAATTTTGGGTGAAATTTCGGCTTTTTTTGGTTGAAATTTCGGGTGAAATTTCGGCTTTTTTGGGGTCTTTTTTTCGGACCTACCTGAGCTCTTGGTGGGCTCAACCTGGACACGCCCAGCGTGGGCGGGGCCTACGAAGATTCAAGGTCGACATTTGCATATTTCGAACTCCCCACCCCCCTCATTTGCATATTCGAGGGTGGGGGTGGGGGAGTGGGCGGGGCCAGGACCTACCTGGGGTTGAGACCTTTTTGGGCGTGGAGGGGGCGGAGCCTACGGAGATTTGGGAGGGACATTTGCATATTTCAACACCCCCCCCTCCTCATTTGCATATTTGAGGGTGGGGTGGGCGGGGCCTCAAAGGTACCGGGGGGCGGAGACCCCGAAAAAGCCAAAATTTGGGCAAAAGGAGAAGTTGGAGACCCCGAACCCAAAGATCCCAAAAAAACCCCAAAATTTGGGCAAATAAAGACCCCAAAAACCCCCAAAAAAATCCCAAAATTTGGTCAACCTGAGACCCAAAAAACCCAAAATTTGGGCAAATAAAGACCCCAAAAACCCCAAAATTTGGTCAACCAAAGACCCAAAAACCCCCCAAAAAAAACCCCAAAAAAACCCAAAAAATCCCAAAATTTGGTCAAACAAAGACCCCAAAAACCCCAAAAAATCCCCAAATTTGGTCAAATAAAGACCCAAAAACCCCAAAAAAAAGCCCCCAAAAACCCCCAAAATTTGGTCAATTAAAGCCCCCAAAAAACCCCAAAATTTGGTCAATTAAAGACCCCAAAAACCCCGAAAAAAACCCCAAAATTTGGTCAATTAAAGCCCCCCAAAAACCCCAAAATTTGGTCAATTAAAGACCCCAAAAACCCCCAAAAAACCCCCAAAAAATCCCAAAATTTGGTCAAATAAAGACCCCAAAAACCCCCCAAAAAAACCCCAAAAAACCCCAAAATTTGTTCAACCTAAGACCCCAAAATTTGGTCAAACAAAGCCCCAAAAACCCCTGAAAAAAATCTCAAAATTTGCTCAAACCAAACCCCAAAACCCCCCAAAAAAACCCCAAAATTTGGTCAAAGAAAACCCCCAAAAAAACCCCAAAATTTGGTCAAATAAAGCCCCAAAAAAACCCAAAATTTGGTCAAAGAAACCCCCCAAAAAATCCCAAAATTTGGTCAATTAAAGACCCCAAAAATCCCAAAATTTGGTCAATTAAAGCCCCAAAAAACCCCAAAATTTGGTCAAATAAAGACCCAAAAACCCCCAAAATTTGGTCAAATAAAGACCCAAAAAATCCCAAAATTTGGTCAAATAAAGACCCAAATACCCCAAAATTTGGTCAAAGACCCAAAAACCCCCCAAAAAAACCCGAAAATTTGGTCAAACAAACCCCCAAAAAACCCCAAAAATTGGTCAAATAAAGACCCAAAAACCCCTGAAAAAATCCCAAAATTTGGTCAAATAAAGCCCCAAAAACCCCAAAAAAAACCCCCCAAAAAATCCCAAAATTTGATCAAACAAAAACCCCAAAAAAACCCAAAATTTGGTCAAAGAAAGACCCCAAAACCCCCAAAATTTGGTCAAAAAAACCCCCAAAAACCCCAAAATTTCATCAACCAAAGACCCCAAAAACCCCGAAAAACCCCCAAAAATTTGCTCAAACAAAGCCCCAAAAACCCCTGAAAAAACCCCAAAATTTGGTCAATTAAAGACCCCAAAAACCCCCCAAAAAAACCCCCAAAAAACCCCCAAAATTTGGTCAAAGAAAACCCCAAAAAACCCCCAAAATTTGGTCAAATAAAGACCCCAAAAACCCCCCAAAAAAACCCAAAAAAACCCCAAAAAACCCCAAAATTTGCTCAAAAAACCCCCCCAAAAACCCCCAAAATTTGGTCAAATAAAGACCCCAAAAACCCCAAAAAAAAACCCCAAAAAAACCCAAAAAACCCCAAAATTTGGTCAAAGAAAACCCCAAAAAAACCCCCAAAATTTGGTCAAATAAAGACCCCAAAAACCCCCCCAAAAAAACCCCAAAAAACCCCAAAAAACCCCAAAATTTGGTCAAAGAAACCCCCCAAAAAATCCCAAAATTTGGTCAACCTAAGACCCAAAAAACCCCAAAATTTGGTCAAATAAAGACCCCAAAAACCCCCGAAAAAACCCCCAAAAAAACCCCAAAATTTCGTCAAATAAAGCCCCAAAAAACCCCGAAAAAAACCCCAAAAAACCCCCAAAACCCCTCAAAAAAACCCCAAAATTTGGTCAAATAAAGCCCCAAAAACCCCCAAAAAACCCCCAAAAAACTCCCCAAAATTGGTCAAATAAAGACCCAAAAAACCCCAAAAAAATCCCCAAAATTTGCTCAAACAAAGACCCCAAAAACCCCGAAAAAATCCCAAAATTTGCTCAATTAAAGCCCCCAAAAACCCCCAAAAATTTGGTCAAATAAAGACCCAAAACCCCTCAAAAAAACCCCAAAATTTGGTCAAAAAAACCCCCGAAAAAATCCCCAAGGCCCCGCCCCCTCCCCTCGAAGCCCCGCCCCTTCCCCGTAGGCCCCGCCCCCTGACCTTCGACCCGGACGCTCTTGGTGCTCCCGGTGGCCTCGTGCCGGACGCTGCAGGTGAAGCTCTGGGAGCTTCCGGAACCTTCCGGGAGCAGGAGGCGACTTCCGGCCTTGCCGAGCCCTGATTGGCCGAGCACCGGCGCGATGGGGGCGGGGCCAGAGCCGGGAGGGGTGGGGCTCCAGCTGAAGGTGACGGGGGCGGGGCGGAAGCCCAGGGCCAAGCAGCCAATGGGGAGCGAGGGGGCGGAGCCGGAGGAGGAGGAGGAGGAGCAGGACAATGGGAAGACGGAGGGAGGGGTGGAGCCACCTGCAAGAGGAGAAAGGGGCGGGGTTTAAAAGGGGCGGGGTTTAAAGGGGGCGGGGTTTAAAAGGGGCGGGGTTTAAAGGGGCGGGGGTTAAAAATTTCCCCGATTTTTTACGATTTTTTCACAATTTTTAAAAAATTTTTTTTACAATTTTTCACCAAATTTTCCCCAATTTTTCCCCCAAATTTTCCCCCAATTTTTCCCCAAATTTTTTACCATTTTTTCCCCAATTTTTTTCACAATTTTTCCCCCTAATTTTTACCAATTTTTCACCAATTTTTTTACAATTTTCCCCCAATTTTTTTACAATTTTTTTTCCAATTTTCCACCAAATTTACCCCAATTTTTTTACAATTTTCCAGCAAATTTTCCCCAATTTTTTTCCCAATTTTCCCCCAAATTTTCCCCCAAATTTTCCCTAATTTTTTTTTCAGTTTTTCACCAATTTTTTATACCAATTTTTGCCAAATTTTCGCCATTTCCCCCCAATTTTCCCCAAAATTTTCCCCATTTTTCCCCCAATTTTTTTCACAATTTTTCCCTGATTTTTACCAAATTTTCCCCAATTTTCCCCCAAATTTTCCCCAATTTTTTTTTTCAATTTTTCCCCAAGTTTTCCCCCAAACTTTCCCCAATTTTTTTGAAATTTTCCCCCCCAAATTTTTCCCCCCCAATTTTTACAATTTTTTCACTTTTTTTTCAAAATTTTCCCCTCAATTTTGACTTTTTTTCACAATTTTTTCACAATTTTCCCCCAAATTTTTCCCCCAATTTTCCCCCCAATTTTCCATTAATTTTCGTCCGATTTTTCCAAATTTTTTCCGGATTTTTTTCCCCATTTTCCCCAATTCTGCCCCATAGATTCTGTTCCTGCCCCATAGAAAATCCTATAGGGCTGTTCCTGCCCCACAGATCCCAAATCTGCCCCATAGATCCGGCCCTGCCCCATAGATCCCATCCTGCCCCATAGAAAATCCCATAGGGGGCACTCGGACCCATAGAAAATCCTATAGGGGCTCTCCTGCCCCATAGATCCCGAATCTGCCCCATAGATCCCCCTGCTCTATAGGGACCCTACAGTACAGCTGGGGGACCCCCACCCCATAGATCCCAAATCTGCCCCATAGATCCCAAATTCTGCCCCATAGATCCCATCCTGCCCCATAGATCCCAAATCTGCCCCATAGATCCCGAATCTGCCCCATAGAAAATCCCATAGGGGGCACTCGGACCCATAGATCCCAATCCTGCCCCATAGAAAATCCCATAGGGCTGTTCCTGCCCCATAGATCCCAAATCTGCCCCATAGATCCCATCCCTGCCCCATAGATCCCCCCTGCTCTATAGGGATCCTACAGTACAGCTGGGGCACCCCTGCCCCATAGATCCCAATCCGGCCCCATAGAAAATCCCATAGGGGGCACTCGGACCCATAGATCCATTCCTGCCCCATAGAAAATCCTATAGGGCTGTTCCGGCCCCATAGATCCCAATCCCGCCCCATAGATCCCAATCCTGCCCCATAGATCCGCCTACTCTATAGGGACCCTACAGTACGGCTGGGGCACCCCTGCCCCATAGATCCCAAATCTGCCCCATAGATCCCAAATCTGCCCCATAGATCCCAATCCTGCTCTATAGGGACCCTACAGTACAGCTGGGGCACCTCCTGCCCCATAGATCCCAATCCTGCCCCATAGATCCCAATCCCGCCCCATAGATCCCAATCGTGCCCCATAGATCCGCCTACTCTATAGGGACCCTACAGTACGGCTGGGGGACCCCTGCCCCATAGATCCCAAATTCTGCCCCATAGATCCCGAATCTGCCCCATAGAAAGTCCTATAGGGGGCACTCGGACCCATAGATCCATTCCTGCCCCATAGAAAATCCTATAGGGACGTTTCTGCCCTATAGACGCCAATTCCACCCCATAGATCCCAATCTCGCCCCATAGATCCCCCTACTCTATAGGGACCCTACAGTACAGCTGGGGCACCCCTGCCCCATAGATCCCAAATCTGCCCCATAGATCCCATCCCTGCCCCATAGATCCCAATCCTGCTCTATAGGGACCCTACAGTACAGCTGGGGCACCCCTGCCCCATAGATCCCAAACCTGCCCCATAGAAAATCCTATAGGGACGTTCCTGCCCCATAGATCCCAATTCTGCCCCATAGATCCCAATTCTGCCCCATAGATCCCAATCCTGCCCCATAGATCCCAATCCTACTCTATAGGGACCCTACAGTACAGCTGGGGATCCTCTGCCCCATAGAAAATCCCAAATCTGCCCCATAGATCCCAATCCCGCCCCATAGATCCCAATCGTGCCCCATAGATCCGCCTACTCTATAGGGACCCTACAGTACAGCTGGGGGACCCCCTGCCCCATAGATCCCAATCCCGCCCCATAGATCCCATCCCTGCCCCATAGATCCCATCCTGCCCCATAGATCCTAATCCCGCCCCATAGATCCCATCCCTGCCCCATAGATCCCCCTACTCTATAGGGACTCTATAGTACAGCTGGGGGACCCCCGGCCCCATAGATCCCAATCCCGCCCCACAGATCCCAAACTGCTCCTATAGAGTAGGGGGATCTATGGGGCAGGGATTGGGATCTATGGGGCAGGGATTGGGATCTATGGGGCAGATTTGGGATTTTCTATGGGGCAGATTCGGGATCTATGGGGCAGATTTGGGATCTATGGGGCAGGAGGTGCCCCAGCTGTACTGTAGGGTCCCTATAGAGTAGGCGGATCTATGGGGCAGATTTGGGATCTATGGGGCAGGAACAGCCCTATAGGATTTTCCATGGGGCAGAATTTGGGATCTATGGGGCAGGAGGTGCCCCAGCTGTACTGTAGGGTCCCTATAGAGTAGGGGGAGTCTATGGGGCAGGATTGGGATCTATGGGGCAGAATTGGGGCAGAATTGGGATCTATGGGGCAGGATTGGGATCTATGGGGCAGGAACAGCCCTATAGGATTTTCTATGGGGCAGGAATGGATCTATGGGTCCGAGTGCCCCCTATGGGATTTTCTATGGGGCAGATTTGGGATCTATGGGGCAGATTTGGGATCTATGGGGCAGATTTGGGATCTATGGGGCCGGGGGTCCCCCAGCTGTACTGTAGCGTCCCTATAGAGCAGGGGGATCTATGGGGCGGGATTGGGATCTATGGGGCAGATTTGGGATCTATGGGGCAGGATGGGATCTATGGGTCAGGATTTGGGATCTATGGGGCAGGAGGTGCCCCAGCTGTACAGTAGGGTCCCTATAGAGTAGGGGGATCTATGGGGCAGGATTGGGATCTATGGGGCAGGAACGTCCCTATAGGATTTTCTATGGGGCAGGATGGGATCTATGGGCTGGAATTGGGATCTATGGGGTGGAATTTGGGATCTATGGGGCAGAATTGGGATCTATGGGGCAGGAACGTCCCTATAGGATTTTCTATGGGTCCGAGTGACCCTATAGGATTTTCTATGGGGCAGATTTGGGATCTATGGGGCAGAATTGGGATCTATGGGGCAGGAGAGCCCCTATAGGATTTTCTATGGGGCAGATTCGGGATCTATGGGGCAGAGGCTCCCAAATCCGCCCCATAGATCCCAAATCCGCCCCACAATTCCCATCTTTTCCACCCTTTTTTTGCCCTTTTTCACCCCAAATTTCTCCCCAAAATTCCCAATTTTTGGGGCCATTTTATCCCAAATTTTCCCCCCAAATTTCCCTCTCAAAATTCCAATTTTTTTCCCTAATTTTCCCACCATTTTTGGCCCATTTAATCCCAATTTTCCTCGCCCAAAAATTCCCTTTTTTTGCCCGATTTCCGCCTTTTTCCCCTCAAATTTCCTCCCCCAAATTCCCATTTTTTACCCAATTTTTTCCCTTTTTCCCCCCAAAATTTCCCTTCCTAAAATCCCCATTTTTACCCCAAATTTCCTTCTCAAAAATCCCCAATTTCTCCCCAAAATGCTCCAAAAATTCCCATTTTTTCCCCATTTTTCACCATTTTCCCCCATTTTTCCCCATTTTCCCCCATTTTTTACCAATTTTCCCCTTTTCCACCCCAAATTTCCTCCCCAAAATTCCCCAATTTTCCCCAAAATTCCCTTTCCCACCATTTCCCCCAAAATGCTCCAAAAATTCCCATTTTTTACCATTTTTCACCATTTTTTCCCCATTTTCCCCAATTTTCCCCTTTTCCACCCCAAATTTCCTCCCCAAAAATCCCCAATTTTCCCCAAAATTCCCTTTCCCACCATTTCCCCCAAAATGCTCCAAAAATTCCCATTTTTTTACCATTTTTCCCCATTTTTCCCCATTTTCCCCCATTTTTCCCCAATTTTCCCCTTTTCCACCCCAAATTTCCTCCCCAAAAATCCCCAATTTTCCCCAAAATTCCCTTTCCCGCCATTTCCCCCAAAATGCTCCAAAAATTCCCATTTTTTTACCATTTTTCCCCATTTTTCCCCATTTTCCCCCATTTTTCCCCAATTTTCCCCTTTTCCACCCCAAATTTCCTCCCCAAAATTCCCCAATTCCCCCCAAATTCCCTTTTCCCACCGTTTCCCCCCAAAATGCCCCAAAAATTCCGATTTTTTCCCCGTTTTTCCCCATTTTTTCCCCATTTTTTCCCCATTTTCCCCATTTTTTACCAATTTTCCCCTTTTTCACCCCAAATTTCAGCCCCTCCTCACCTGCCCCGCTCGCGGCTCCTTCTCCGTCCTCTCCTGGGCCCCTCCCCCCTTCCCGCCCCTCCCCCCACCCCCAAATTTCCCCTTTTTGGCCCCAAAAAGCGGCCCCGGGGCGCCCTCGTGTGGCCGAACCCGGGAACTGCATCAAAAATTTGAATTTTTGGCCTTTTTTGGGTCCAAATTTTCCCATTTTTGGGTCTTTTTTCCCCAAATTTCCCCCCCCCAAAAAATCCAATTTTGGGGACATTTTTGTGCCATTTTATCCCAAATTTTCCTCCCCAAAAATTCCCATTTCTGGCTCTTTTTAGCCCAAATTTCCCTTTTTTTTTTTGGGTCTTTTTGTCCAAAATTTCCCAATTTTGGGGCTTTTTTCCCCAAATTTTCCCCCCAAAAAATTCCAATTTTGGGGACATTTTTGTGCCATTTTTTACCAAATTTTCCTCCCCCAAAATTCCCATTTTTGTCTCTTTTTAGCCCAAATTTCCCATATTTTTTTTGGCTCTTTTTGGCCCAAATTTCCCAATTTTTTGGGGTCTTTTTTCCCCCATATTTGCCCCAAAAAATTCCAATTTTGGGGATATTTTTGTGCCATTTTATCCCAAAATTCCCATTTTTGGCTCTTTTTAGCCCAAATTTCCCATTTTTTGGGTCTTTTTCCCCCAAATTTTCCCCCCAAAAAATTCCAATTTTGGGGACATTTTTGTGCCATTTTATCCCAAATTTTCCTCCCCAAAAATTCCCATTTTTGGCTCTTTTTAGCCCAAATTTCCCATTTTTTTGGGACTTTTTTCCCCCCCAAAAAATTCCTATTTTGGGGATATTTTGTGCCATTTTTAACCAAATTTCCCTCCCCAAAAATTTCCCATTTTTGGGCCGATTTTGGGTCGTTTCAACCCAAATTTTTTGGCCAAAATTCCCGATTTTTGGGGACATTTTATCCCAAATTTTTCCCCTCCAAATTCTAAAATTTGGGGCAATTTTGGGCTGAAATTTTGGGAATTTTTAAAAAATTTTTGGGGATTTTTTGGGAGTTTTTGAGGGGAAATTTTGGAGGAATTTTGGGGAATTTTCTTGAATTTTTGAGGGAAATTTTTGGGTCATTTTCCCCCAAATTTTCCTCCCCAAATTCCAATTTTTGGGCAAATTTGGAGCCATTTTTTCCCCAAATTCCCTTTTTTTGGGCACTTTTCCCCCAAAATTTCCCCGCAAAAATTCCAATTTTTGGGCCATTTTTGGATTTTCTTTTTTCCCCCCAATTTTCCCCCTCAAAATTTTCCCAAAATTCCAATTTTTAACCATTTTGGGGCTTTTTCACCCCAAATTTCCATTCAAAAATTCCAATTTTTCCACAATTTTTTGGCCATTTTATCCCAAATTTTCCCCCCCAAAATCCAAATTTTCCCCAAAATTTCCACCCAAATTCTGAATTTTTACCATTTTTACCATTTTTGGGCCATCTCACCCCAAAATTCCCCAAAAATTCCAATTTTCACTATTTCCCCACCATTTTCCCCCCAAAATTCCCCCCAAATTTTCCCAAAATTCCCATTTTTAACATTTTACCATTTTTGCCCATTTCACCCCAAAATTTCCCTCCCAAAATTCCCCCAAAATTTCCATTTTTTCCCCCAAATTTTCCCCCAAAAATCCCAAATTTTTTTCCCCATTTTTTCCCATTTTCGGCCACTTTTACCCCAAATTTCCCTCCCAAATTTCCCTCAAATCCCAAATTTTCAACATTTTCACCAATTTTCCCATTTTTTCCCCCAAATTTCCCTCCCATTTTCCCCCCCAAATTCCAAATTTTATTTTTCCCCAAAATTCCAAATTTTTTCCCATTTTTTCCCATTTTTTCCCCATTTTCCCCCAAATTTCCCTCCCGAAATTCCCAATTTTTTTTTAAATTCCGTCCCAAATTTTCCCGTTTTTCTCATTTTTCACCCCAATTTTCCCTCCCCCAGGGCCGCAGCCAATCAGGAGCCGCGGGGGCCGCGCGGGAGCCAATCAGGAGCGAGCGGATCCGGGCGGGAGCCAATCAGGAGCCTCCGTGCAGCGGGGGGCGGAGCCTGCGCGGGAAAAGAAAACGAGGCTGAAATTTGGGGCGAATTCGGGGGATTTTGGGCAAATTCGGGGAAAATTTTGGGGAAATTTTGGGGGAATTTTGGGGGAATTTTGGGAGAAATTTTCGGGAAATTTGGGGGAAAATTGGGGAAAATTTTGGGGAAAATTGGGGAAAATTTTGGGGAAAATTTCGGGGAAATTTGGGAGAAATTTGGGAGAAATTTGGAAAAATTTTCTGGAATTTTGGGGGAAAATTTTGGGGGAATTTGGGAGAAATTTTCTGGAATTTTGGGTAAAATTTGGGGGAAATTTTGGGGAATTTTAAAAGAAATTTTTGGGGAAATTTGGAGAATTTTTTGGAATTTTTAAGGAAATGTTTTGGAAATTTTGGGGACAATTCGAGCAAATTTGAAGGAAAAATCAGGGAAAATTCGGGGGATTTTTGGAAAATGTGGGGGAATTTTGGGGTGAAATTTTTGGGGAATTTTGAAGGAAAATTTGGGGAATTTTTGGGAATTTTGGGGTGAAATTTTTAGGATTTTTTTAATTTTTTAGGGAGTTTTGGCGGATTTTTTGGGGATTTTTGAGGAAAATTTTGGATTTTTGAAAAGTTTTTTGGGGGAATTGTTTTGGAATTTTTGGGGAAAATTTGGGGAAAATTTCTGGAATTTTGGGGGAAAATTTTGGGGAATTTTTTGGAATTTTGGGGTGAAATTTTTGGGATTTTTTTTTTTAATTTTTGAGGGAATTTTCTTGAATTTTGGGGGGAAATTTTGGGGGGATTTGGGGGAAAATTTTAGGGATTTTTTTCTAATTTTTGAGGGAAATTTTGGGGGATTTTGTGCATTTTTGGGGGGAAATTTGGAGGAATTTTTAAGGGAAATTTTGGGGGCAATTTTTAGGAATTTTTTTAAATTTTTGGGACAATTTTGGGGGGATTTTTGTGGTAATTTTGGGGAGGATTTAAAGGAAACTTTGAGGAAATTTTGGGGGAATTCTGGGGCAATTTTGGGATTTTTTGGGACCTTTTTGGGGGCGATTTTTGGGGCAATTTCGTGGGAAATTTGGGGGATTTTTTTTTTAATTTTTGGGAAATTTTTTTCACCTTTGGAGGAAAATTTTTGGCAATTTTGGGGAATTTTTTGGGGAGAATTTTTGGGGCGATTTTTTGGGATTTTTCAAATAATTTTGAGATGAATTTTTGAGGGAATTTTTGGGGAATTTTTGGGGATTTTTGGGTGAATTTTGGGGAGAATTTTTGTGAATTTTGGAGCAAATTTTGAAAGGAAATTTTGGGGATTTTTTAAGGTTTTGAGGGAAAATTTTGGGGAATTTTGGGGGAAATTTTGGGGATTTTTTGGGGGGAATTTGGGGGGAATTTTTGGGGAATTTTGGGGGGAATTTGGGCGGAATTTTGGGGATTTTTTGGGGGGATTTGGGGGGAATTTTGGGGAATTGTTGGGGAAATTTTGGGGAGAATTTTTTGGGGGATTTTTGGGGAATTTTTAGGGAATTTTGGGGGGGAATTTTGGGGGAATTTTCTTGAATTTTTGAGGGAAATTTTTGGGGAGAATTTTTGGGGAATTTGGGGGATTTTTGGGGGAATTTTGGGGGATTTTGGGGGGAAATTTTGGGGATTTTTTTGAGGGAATTTTGGGGGGAATTTTGGGGAATTTTGGGGGGGATTTTTGGGGATTTTTTGGGGGAATTTTTGGGGGGAAATTTTGGGGGAAATTTTGGGGAATTTGGGGGGAATTTTGGGGAGAATTTTTTGGGGGATTTTTGGGGAATTTTTAGGGAATTTTGGGGGGGAATTTTGGGGGAATTTTGGGGAATTGTTGGGGAAATTTTGGGGAAATTTGGGGGGATTTTTGGGGGAAATTTTGGGGATTTTTGGGGGGAATTTTGGGGATTTTTGGGGGGGAATTTTGGGGATTTTTTGGGGATTTTTTGGAGGGAATTTTGGGGGAGAATTTTTGGGGAATTTTGGGGATTTTTTGGGGGAATTTTGGGGGGAATTTTCTTGAATTTTTGGGGGAAATTTTGGGGAATTTTGAGGGATTTTTGGGGGAATTTTGGGGGGAATTTTTGGATAATTTTTGAGGGAAATTTTGGGGGGAATTTTGGGGAGAATTTTGGGGAATTTTGGGGATTTTTTTGGGGGGAATTTTTGGGGGGAATTTTGGGCGGAATTTTGGGGAATTTTTGGGGAACTTTTGGGGGGAATTTTGGGGGATTTTTGGGGGAAATTTTGGGGATTTTTTGGAGGGAATTTTGGGGGGAATTTTGGGGAATTTTGGGGGGAATTTTTGGGGCATTTTGGGGGGAATTTGGGGGGAATTTTGGGGATTTTTTTGGGGGATTTGGGGGGAATTTTCTTGAATTTTTGGGGGAAATTTTGGGGGATTTTTTGGGGAGAATTTTCTTGAATTTTTGGGAGAAATTTTTGGGGGGGAATTTTGGGGAATTTTGGGGGGAATTTTTGGGGAATTTTGGGGGGAATTTTTGGGGGGAATTTTTGGGGGGATTTGGGGGCTGGGACTGGTCCGGACTGGTCTGAACTGGTTTGGACTGGTCCGAACTGGGAATGCTGGGGCTGGGACTGGTTCTAAACTGGTCCGGACTGATTTAAACTGGTTTAAGCTGAGCTGGACTGGTCTAAACTGGCCTGAACTGGTTTAAACTGGTCCAAACTGGGAATGCTGGGGCTGGGATCGGTTCTAAACTGGTCTGGACTGGTTTAAACTGGTCTAAACTGGTTTAAACTGGGAATGCTGGGCTAGGAGTGGTTCTAAACTGGTTCAGGCTGGTTGGGACTGGTCTAAAACTGGTTTAAGCTGGTCTGAACTGGTTTAAACTGGTCCAAACTGGGAATGCTGGGGCTGGGATCAGGTCTAAACTGGTCTGGACTGGTCTAAACTGGTTTGGACTGGTTTAAACTGGCCTGGACTGGTTTAAGCTGGGCTGGACTGGTCCAAACTGGGAATGCTGGGGCTGGGACTGGTTCTAAACTGGTCTAAACTGGGAATGCTGGAGCTGGGACTGGTTCTGAACTGGTTTGGACTGGTCTAAACTGGTCTGGACTGGTTTAAACTGGTCTACACTGGTTTAAGCTGGGCTGGACTGGTTTGGACGGTCCAAACTGGGAATGCTGGAGCTGGGACTGGTTCTAAACTGGTCCAGACCGGTCTGAACTGGTCTAAACTGGTTTGGACTGGTCTAAACTGGTTTAGGTTGGGCTGGACTGGTTTAAACTGGGAATTTTGGGGCTGGGACTGGTTCTAAACTGGTCTAAACTGGTCTAAACTGGTTTAAACTGGTTTGGACTGGGAATGCTGGGGCTGGGATCGGTTCTAAGCTGGTTTGGACTGGTCTAAACTGGTCTAAACTGGTTTAGGCTGTTCTAAACTGGTCCAGACTGGTTTAGGTTGGGCTGGACTGGTTCTAAACTGGTTTAAGCTGAGCTGGACTGGTTTAAGCTGGTTTAGGACTGGTCTGGACTGGTTTAGGTGGGGCTGGACTGGTCTAAACTGGTTTGGACTGGTCTGAACTGGTTTAAACTGGTTTAAGCTGGGGAGGATTTTAAACCCAACTCCAGCCCCCCCCCACCCACCCCCCAAATTTGGGATTTTTGGCCCCAAAAAAAATTCCCCCAAAAATTCCCCCAAAAAATTTCCAAAAAATTGGAAACCCCCCAAAATCCAGGCCGGGCTTTGCCGATCCCAAAAATCCCCGAATTGAACCCAAAAATGGGAGCTGAGTTAAAAAAAAAAAATCACCAAAAATTTGGACCGAAATCGAGGGAATTCAACCCAAAATTGCAGAAATTCGGCCCAAATTCGCTCAGGTGAGCCCGGCGCAGGTGAGGATTTGGTGAAACCGAGTTTAGACCCAAAATCAGCAAAATTCAACCCAAAACTGAGCCTGAAATTCAAAACATAAAAAAATCCCCCCAAAATTGCCCAAAATTGCAGAAATTTGGCCCAAAATTCACTCAGGTGAGCCCAGCTCAGGTGAGGCTTTGCTAAAACCGAGTTTAGACCCAAAATCACCAAAATTCAACCCAAAACTGAGACTAAAGTTAAAAAATCCAAAAAAATTCACTAAAATTGGCAAAATTTGCCCAAAATTGCTCAAAATTGCAGAAATTTGCCCCAAAATTTGCTCAGGTGAGTCCAAACCAGGTGAGGCTTTGTTAAAACCGAGTTTAGACCCAAAATCAGCAAAATTCAACCCAAAATTGAGAGTGAGATTAAGAAATCCCAAAAAATTCACTAAAATTGGCAAAATTTGCCCAAAATTGCCCAAAATTGCAGGAATTTGCCCCAAAATTCGCTCAGGTGAGCCCAGCTCAGGTGAGGCTTTGCTAAAACCGAGTTTAGACCCAAAATGCCCAAAATTCACCCCAAAATTCAGCCTAAAATTCTAAAATCAGCCAAAAATTCACTAAAATTGCTCGAAATTGCCCAAAATTGCAGAAATTTGCCCCAAAATTCGCTCAGGTGAACCCAAACCAGGTGAGGCTTTGCTAAAACCGAGTTTAAACCCAAAAGCCGCTAAATTTACCCCAAAACTGAGAGTAAAATGTAAAAAATCACCAAAATTGCTGAAAAATTGCCCCAAAATTGCCCAAAATTGCAGAAATTTGGCCCAAAATCTCTTCAGGTGAGCCCAGCTCAGGTGAGGCTTTGCTAAAACCGAGTTTAGACCCAAAATGCCCAAAATTCACCCCAAAATTGAGACTAAAATTCTAAAATCAGCCAAAAATTCACTAAAATTGCTCAAAATTGCCCAAAATTGCAGAAATTTGGCCCAAAATTCGCTCAGGTGAGCCCAGCTCAGGTGAGGCTTTGCTAAAACCGAGTTTAGACCCAAAATCCCCAAAATTCACCCCAAAACTGAGCCAAAAATTCTGAAATCAGCCAAAAATTCACTAAAATTGCCCGAAATTGCCCAAAATCCCCAAAACTTACCCCAGATTCACTCAGGTGGGTCCAGCTCAGGTGAGGCTTTGGTAAAACCGAGTTTAAACCCAAAACCCACAAAATTCAACCCAAAATTGAGCCTAAATTTAAAAAAATGCACAAAATTGATGAAAATTGCTAAAAAATTGACCAAAATTTGAGAAATTTGCCCCAAAATTCACTCAGGTGAGCCCAGCTCAGGTGAGGCTTTGCTAAAACCGAGTTTAAGCCAAAATCAGCAAAATTCACCCCAAAATTCAGCCTAAAATTCTAAAATCAGCCAAAAATTCACTAAAATTGCAGAAAATTGCCCAAAATTGCAGAAATTTGCCCCAAAATTTTCTCAGGTGAGCTCAGATCAGGTGAGGCTTTGTTAAAGCCGAGTTTAGACCCAAAATCAGCAAAATTTACCCCAAAACTGAATCAGAAATTCTAAAATCAGCCAAAAATTCACTAAAATTGCTCAAAATTACAGAAATTCGCCCCAAAATTTGCTCAGGTGAGCTCAGATCAGGTGAAGCTTTGTTAAAGCCGAGTTTAGACCCAAAGTCAGCAAAATTTACCCCAAAACTGAGAGTAAAATTTTAAAAATTGCTGAAAATTGCAGAAAATTGCAGAAAATTGCCCAAAATTGCAGAAATTTGCCCCAAAATTTGCTCAGGTGAGCCCAGCTCAGGTGAGGCTTTGGTAAAATCGAGTTTAGACCCAAAATCAGCAAAATTCACCCCAAAACCGAGCCTGGGGCTCAGCTCAAAGCTCGAAATTGCCTAAAATTGAGCAAAATTGCCCAAAATTGCCCCAAAATTGCCCAAAATTGCAGAATTTTTACCCCGAATTTCTCACGGCCGAGGCTTTGCTAAAACCGAGCTTAAACCCCAAAAATGCCCGAATTCGACCCAAAACTGAGCCCGGCATTGAAAAAACAAAAAAAAAAGCAAAAAAATCGCCCCGAAATTGCCCAAAATTGGAGAAATTCAGCCCAAAATTCTCACCTGGACCCGGCTGCTCTCACCTATGGGGGTGGGCGTGGCCTGGTGACGTCATCGAGGCGACGTCGCCCCCAGACGGGGCGTGGCCAATCGGAAACCGCGGTTTCCTTTTGTTGTTTTTTTGTGGTTTTTTTGGGGGAAATTTTCGAGGTTTTGGGGTTTCCTGGGGGCGGGGCGGGGCTCGGGTATGCAAATGAGGAGGGGGAGGCCACGCCCACCGAAGTTTTCCTGCCCCCCCCCTTTTTTTTGGGGGCATTTTGGAGCAAATTTCGGCCGTTTTGGGGTTCAGCGGCGGCCATTTTGGATCCGCCATTTTGCGGCGGCCATTTTGGGTTCTATGGTGGCCATTTTGGATCAAATTTCCGCCATTTTGAATTTGGATTTTGCGGCCATCTTGGATCCAGTGTCGGCCATCTTGGATCCGCCATTTTGGGTCCAATGTCGGCCATTTTGGATCCAATTCCGGCTCCGCTTTCGGCCATTTTGGATCCAATTTCCGCCATTTTGAATTGGATTTTCGGCCATCTTGGATCGGCCATTTTGAGTTCAATGTCGGCCATTTTGGATCCAATTCTGGCTCCACTTTCGGCCTTTTTGGATCCAATTTCCGCCATTTTGAATGGGATTTTCGGCCATCTTGGATCTAATGTCGGCCATCTTGGATCGGCCATTTTGAATTCAACGTCGGCCATTTTGGATCGGCCATTTTGCTCCAATGTCGGCCATCTTAGATCGGCCATTTTGGCTCCAATTTCGGCCATCTTGGATTGGATTTTCAGCCATTTTTAAGTGGCCATCTTGGATCCAGTTTTGACCATTTTTGCATCAAATTTCCGCCATTTTGGATCCATTTTTCCTCCATTTTTGGCCATCTTGGATCGGCCATTTTGGACCCAATTTTGGCCATTTTGCTCCAATGTTGGCCATTTTGGATCGGCCATTTTGGATCCAATTTCGGCCATTTTGGATCGGCCATTTGGATCCAATGTCGGCCATCTTGGCTCCGTTTTCACCCTCCTCTCCTCCAATTTTAGGAGCAATTTTTTGGCAATTTTTGGGCAATTTTAGGAGCAATTTTTTGGCAATTTTTGGGCAATTTTAGGGCAATTTTTGGGCAATTTTAGGAGCAATTTTAGGGCAATTTTTGGGCAATTTTTGGGCAATTTTTGGGCAATTTTAGGAGCAATTTTAGGGCAATTTAAGGAGCAATTTTTTGGCAATTTTAGTGTAAATTTTTGGCAATTTTTTTGGCAATTTTAGGGCAATTTAAGGAGCAATTTTTTGGCAATTTTAGTGTAAATTTTTGGCAATTTTTTTGGCAATTTTAGGAGCAACTTTTTTGGCAATTTTAGGGCAAATTTTGGGCAATTTTTGGGCAATTTTTTGGCAATTTTAGGGGCAATTTTTATGCAATTTTAGGAGCCATTTTTTGGCAATTTTAGGGGCAATTTTTTGGCAATTTTTTGGCAATTTTAGGAGCAATTTTAGGGCAATTTAAGGAGCAATTTTTTGGCAATTTTTTGGCAATTTTAGGAGCAATTTTAGGGCAATTTAAGGAGCAATTTTTTGGCAATTTTAGGAGCAATTTTTGGGCAATTTTAGGGCAATTTTAGGAGCAATTTTAGGAGCAATTTTTTAGCAATTTTTTGGCAATTTTAGTGTAAATTTTTGGCAATTTTTTTGGCAATTTTAGGAGCAACTTTTTTGGCAATTTTAGGGCAAATTTTGGGCAATTTTAGGGCAATTTTTATGCAATTTTAGGAGCAATTTTTGAGCAATTTTTTTGGCAATTTTAGGAGCAACTTTTTTGGCAATTTTAGGGCAAATTTTGGGCAATTTTAGGGCAATTTTTATGCAATTTTAGGAGCAATTTTTGGGCAATTTTAGGAGCAATTTTTGAGCAATTTTTAGGCAATTTTAGGAGCAATATTTTGGCAATTTTAGGGCAATTTTTTGTCAATTTTAGGAGCAATTTTTAGGCAGTTTTAGGGGCAATTTTAGGGCAATTTTAGGAGCAATTTTTGGGCAATTTTTTTGGCAATTTTAGGGGCAATTTTTATGCAATTTTAGGAGCCATTTTTTGGCAATTTTAGTGTAAATTTTTGGCAATTTTTTGGCAATTTTATGGGAAATTTTGGGCAATTTTAGGGTAATTTTTTGGCAATTTTAGGGGCAATTTTTGGGCAATTTTAGGGGCAAATTTTGGCAATTTTAGGAGCAATTTTTTGGCAATTTAGGGGCAATTTTAGGGCAATTTTAGGGCAATTTTTTGGCAATTTTAGGAGCAATTTTTGGCCATTTTTGGGCAATTTTTTGTCAATTTTAGGGCAATTTTAAGGCAATTTTTATGCAATTTTAGGAGCAATTTTAGGGCAATTTTAGGGCAATTTTAGGGCAATTTTTATGCCATTTTAGGAGCAATTTTTTGGCATTTTTTTGGCAATTTTAGGGCAAATTTTTGGCAATTTTGTTGGCAATTTTATGGGAAATTTTGGGCAATTTTAGGGTAATTTTAGGGCAATTTTTGGGCAATTTTTGGGCAATTTTTATGCAATTTTAGGAGCAATTTTTGGGCAATTTTAGGAGCAATTTTTGGGCAATTTTAGGGCAATTTTAGGGCAATTTTTGGGCAATTTTAGTGTAAATTTTTGGCAATTTTATGGGAAATTTTGGGCAATTTTAGGGCAATTTTTTTGGCAATTTTATTGCAAATTTTGGGCAATTTTATGGGAAATTTTGGGCAATTTTAGGAGCAATTTTAGGGGCAATTTTAGGAGCAATTTTTGGCCATTTTAGTGCAAATTTGGGCCAATTTTAGGTGCAATTTTTTGGGGCTACTCCCGCCTTTCTCGCGCTACTTCTCCCACCCCAACGTAGGCGTGGCCTAATTATGCAAACCCCTCCTTCCTCCCTCCCCACACAGAGCCCGCCCCACTCCCCCAGCATTTTCCCGCTCCGCACCTGCGACAGGTGCGAGGGCCCGGTGACCTTCGGCTGCTTCGCTTCCGGCTTCTTCCCGCCGCCGGCCGGCATCACCTGGCCGGGGCCTGGCCTCGGGCGCCGCCTCCCGGAACTTTCCGGAAGTGCAGACGGGCAGCGGGAGCTTCGGGGCGAGCTCCCAGGTGAGCCTGGGCTCCGCCCCGGCCGAGGGCCAGGGGTTCGTGTGCCGGGTGAGGCACCAGGGCAAGGACTACGAGGAGAAGGTGGAAGGTAAGGAGGGCACCTGGGGGCGCACCTGGGGACGCACCTGGGGACACACCTGGAGGGGTTTGGGGACAGCTGGGGATGCCTGGAGGGAGTTTGAGGACACCTGGGCACACCTGGAGGGGATTTGGGGTCACCTGGGTACACCTGGACACACCTGGGCACACCTGGAGGGGGGTTTGAGGTGACCTGGACACACCTGGAGGGGTTTGGGGACACCCGGAGGTCACCTGGACACACCTGAACATGGTTTGGGGTGACCTGGACACACCTGGAGGGGTTTGAGGGCATCTGGAAAGGGTTTTGGGGACGCCTTGAGGGGGTTTGAGGTCACCTGGGTACACCTGGACACACCTGGAGGGGGTTTGGGGACACCCGGAGGTCACCTGGGCACACCTGGGGACACCTGGATGGGTTTGAGGGGATCTGGAGGAGTTTTGGGGACACCTGGGCACACCTGGAGGGGTTTTGGGGACACCTGGAGGGGGTTTGGGGACACCTGGACACACCTGGGGACACACCTGGAGGGGTTTGAGGTCACCTGGAGGTCACCTGGAGGTCACCTGGGGACACCTGGACACACCTGGAGGGGGTTTGGGGTGACCTGGATGGGTTTGAGGGCATCTGGAGGAAGTTTGGGGACACCTGGGGGACACCTGGAGGTCACCTGGGCACACCTGGGCACACCTGGAGGGGTTTGGGGACACCTGGGCACACCTGGGGACACCTGGGGACACCTGGAGGGGTTTGGGGACACCTGGAGGGGTTTGGGTCCATTTTTGACCCACCTGGAAGAATTTTGGGGCCCATTTAGAAGAAATTTCCGCCATTTTGGCCCCAATTTCGGCCATTTTGAATCGGCCATTTTGAATCCAATTTCGGCCATTTTGGCTCCAATTTCAGCCATTTTAACTCAGCCATTTTGGATCCATTTTCAGCCATTTTGGCTCCCAGTTTCGGCCATTTTGAATCAGCCATCTTGGATCCAAATTTGGCCATTTTTTCTCAGCCATTTTGGATTCAATTTCAGCCATTTTAACTCGGCCATTTTGGATCCAATTTCGGCCATTTTGGCCCCAATTTTGGACCATTTTGGATTCAATTTCAGCCATTTTGACTTGGCCATTTCGGATCCAATTTCGACCATTTTGGCTCCAATTTCAGCCATTTTGTATCGGCCATTTTGACTCCCAGTTTCAGCCATTTTGGATCCAATTTCAGCCATTTTGGCCCCAATTTTGGTCATTTTGAATCGGCCAATTTGAATCCAATTTCGGCCATTTTGGATCCCAATTTCAGCCATTTTGGCTCCAATATCGGCCATTTTGAATCGGCCATCTTGGATCCGAATTCGGCCATTTTGACTCGGCCATTTTGGATCCAATGTCAGCCATTTTGAATCCGCCATTTTGAATCCGCCATTTTGGATTCAATTTCAGCCATTTTGAATCGGCCATTTTGGCTCCAACTTCGGCCATCTTGCCTCCCATTTTCAGCCATCTTGGCTCCCAATTTTGGCCTTTTTGAATCGGCCATTTTGGATCCAATTTCAGCCATTTTAACTCGGCCATCTTGGCTCCCAATTTCGGCCATCTTGGATCCAATTTCAGCCATTTTGGCTCCCAGTTTCGGCCATTTTGAATCAGCCATCTTGGATCCAAATTTGGCCATTTTTTCTCAGCCATTTTGGATTCAATTTCAGCCATTTTAACTCGGCCATTTTGGATCCAATTTCGGCCATTTTGGATCCAATTTCAGCCATTTTGGCCCCAATTTTGGACCATTTTGGATTCAATTTCAGCCATTTTGACTTGGCCATTTTGGATCCAATTTCAGCCATTTTGGCCCCAATTTTGAACCATTTTGGATTCAATTTCAGCCATTTTGACTCGGCCATTTTGGATCCAATTTCGACCATTTTGGCTCCAATTTCAGCCATTTTAACTCGGCCATTTTGGCTCCTAATTTCATCCATTTTGGCTCCCAATTTCGGCCATCTTGGATCCCAATTTCGGCCATCTTGGATCCAATCTCAGCCATTTTGAATTGGCCATTTTGGATCCAACTTCGGCCATTTTCGCCCCAATTTCGGCCATTTTGAATCGGCCATTTTGGATCCTAATTTCATCCATTTTGCCTCCCAATTTCGGCCATCTTGGATCCCAATTTCGGCCATTTTGACTCGGCCATTTTGGATCCAAATTCAGCCATTTTGGCCCCAATTTTTGACCATTTTGGCTCCCAATTTCGGCCATTTTGGATCCAATTTTGGCCATTTTGAATCGGCCATTTTGGATCCAATTTCAGCCATCTTGCCTCCCAATTTCGGCCATCTTGCCTCCCATTTTCAGCCATCTTGGCTCCATTTTTTTTGTTGTTTTCCCCTTTTCCTCCTGCGATTTTTCGGGGTCACCTGGACGGGAATTTCGCCTTCACCTGTGCCCCACCTTTCCTCCCCAGTCTGCATCGAGCCCACCCCGAAATTCTCCATCTCCCTCCTGAGCGACCCCAACCAATCCCACCCGGAGGAGCCCCAGGTCTTCTTGCTCTGCCAGCTGCGGGGGCGTGGCGCCGGCGACGCCCGCCTCACCTGGTTGGTCGACGGCCGCGACGCCGACCTGGAGGCGGAGACTTCGAAGTGCGAGGAGGGCGGGGCCGGCCACGAGGCCACGACGACGCTGAGCGGCCGCGCCAACGTCAGCCGGGAGCTGTGGGACTCGGGCGCCACCTTCACCTGCCGGGCGAGCCACGCCCACCTGGCCGCGCCCCTGGAGGCCAACATCAGCACCTACTGTACAGGTAAGAGGGGGATTTTTTGGGGGGGATTTTTGGGGGTTTTTTGGGGAATTTTTGGGGGATTTTTTGGGGATTTTTTGGGATTTTGGGGGGATTTTTTGGGGATTTTTTGGGATTTTGGGGGGATTTTTTTGGGGATTTTTTTAAAAATTTTTGGGGATTTTTTTGGAATTTTTTGGGGATTTTTTTGAATTTTGGGGGGATTTTTTTGGGATTTTTTTGGATTTTTTTTTAATTTTTTTGGGAATTTTTTAAGACTTTTTTGGGGATTTTTTTGGAATTTTTAAAGAATTTTTTTGGAATTTTTTTGGAATTATTTTGGGATTTTTTTCGGATTTTTTTTTTAATTTTGGGGGGATTTTTGGGGGATTTTTTTTGGAATTTTTGGGGGATTTTTTGGGATTTTTTTGGGGGGTTTTTTTGAATTTTTTTATATTTTTGGAATTTTTAAAGAATTTTTGGGAGATTTTTTTTTAATTTTTGGGGGATTTTTATTTTTGGGGAATTTTTTTTTTAATATTTTTTGGATTTTTTTGGAATTTTTTAAGAATTTTTTGCGGGATTTTTTTGGAATTTTTGGGGGATTTTTGGGGAATTTTTTTGGAATTTTTTAAAGAATTTTTTGGGATTTTTTTGGAATTATTTTGGGATTTTTTTGGATTTTTTTTTTAATTTTTTGGGGGATTTTTTTTTGATTTTTTGGGAATTTTTTTATTTTTTTGGAATTTTTTTGGAACTTTTTAAGAATTTTTGGGGGGAATTTTTTTGGAATTTTTTGGGGTTTTTTTTAAAATTTTTGGGGGTTTTTTTGGAATTTTTAAAGAATTTTTTGGGGCAATTTTTTTGGAATTTTTGAGGGATTTTTCTTTTATAATTGGGAATAGTAATAGTAATAGTAATAGTAATAATAATAATATAAAATAATGATAACGATAATGATAATAATATAATAATCATAAAATAATAATAATAAAATAATGATAATGATAATAATAATATAATAAATAATAATAACATAATAATAATAAAAATAATGATAATGATAATAATAATATAATAAATAATAATAGTAACAATAATATAATAAAATAATAATAATGATAATAATAATGATGATAATAATAATAATAATAAATATTATTTAATAATTATAATAATAATATAATAGTAATAATAATAATATAATAGTAATAATAGTATAATATAAAATAATATTAATATAATAATATAATAATAATAACAATAATAAAACCAATAATAATATTTGATAAATATTACTTAATAATAATAAATTTTTAAAATAATAATAGTATTTAATAAATATTATTTAATAATAAAAATAATAATAATATAGTAATAATATAGTAAGTATAATAACATAATAGTAATAATAATAAAATAATAAAATAATAAAATAATAAAATAAAATAAAATAAAAAAATAATAAATATAATAATAAAATAATAAAATAAAATAATAAAATAAAAAAATAATAATATATTTAATAAATATTACTTAATCATAATAATAATTTTTAAAATAATATTTCCCCCCAAAAAAAACAATTTAACAATCCCTATAAATTTTAATAATTTTATTTTTTTCGTCCCTCCTCCTCCTCCCCAGCTCCCGTCCCCGCCCTGTCGGTGGCGCTGCTGCCGCCCTCCCTGGCCGACCTCTACCTGTCCACCCACCCCAACCTCACCTGCGTCGCCTCCAACCTCCGCCACCCGGGCTCCGCCCGCTTCACCTGGAGCCGCTCGGGGGGCGGGGCCTCGGGGGGCGTGGCCACGGCAGGCCCCGCCCAGCGGCTCCCGAACGGCCTCTACGAGGTGCGGAACTTTCTGGGGATTTGCGCCGAGGATTGGAACTCGGGGGAGGAATTCACCTGCGCCGTGAGGGACGGCGAGGAGGGCGAGGAGGGCAGAGCCAGCGCCAGGAAGGAGACGGGTGAGTGCGGGGATTGGGGGGAAAAACGGGGGTTTTGGGAAAAATGGGGGGAAAAATTGGGATTTTTGGGGGAAAAATGGGGATTTTTTGGGGTTTTTTAGGGGGGAAAATTGGGGTTTTTTGGGGGGTTTTTAGGGGGGAAAATGGGGATTTTTGGGGGGAGAAATGGAGATTTTTAGGTGAGAAATGGAGATTTTTTGGGGGTGAGAAATGGCGATTTTATGGGTTTTTTTGGGGGTGAAAAATGGCGATTTTTTTGGGGAAAAATGGTGATTTTTAGGGGGAAAAATGGTGATTTTTAGGTGAGAAATGGAGATTTTTTGGGGGTGAGAAATGGCGATTTTTTGGGGGAAAAATGGTGATTTTTTGAGTGAGAAATGGAGAGTTTTGGGTGAGAAATGGCGATTTTTTGGGGTTTTTTTTGGGGTGAGAAATGGCAAATTTTTGGGTTATTTTGGAGGGTGAAAAATGGCGATTTTTTTGGGGAAAAATGGTGATTTTTAGGGGGTGAGAAATGGAGAGTTTTGGGTGAGGAATGGCGATTTTTTGGGGGTTTTTTGGGGGTGAAAAATGGCGATTTTTTGGGGGTGAGAAATGGTGATTTTTTTGGGGTGAAAAATGGTGATTTTTTTGGTGAGAAATGGTGATTTTTTTGGGGGTGAGGAATGGCGATTTTTGGGGTGAAAAATGGCGATTTTTGCGGGAAAAATGGTGATTTTTTTGGGGTGAAAATGGTGATTTTTAGGGAGAGAAATGGAGGATTTTTAGGGGATTTTTTGAGGGTGAAAAATGGGGATTTTTGGGGGGAAAAATGGAGATTTTGGGGTGAGAAATGGGGGTTTTTTGGAGTGAGAAATGGCGATTTTTTGGGGTTTTTTGGAGGGTGAAAAATGGCGATTTTTTGGGTGAAAAATGGCGATTTTTGGGTGAGAAATGGGGATTTTTCAGGAGTGAGGAATGGCGATTTTTTGGGTGAGAAATGGCGATTTTAGGGGTGAGAAATGGAGATTTTAGGGGTGAGAAATGGAGATTTTTGGGGGTGAGAAATGGTCATTTTTTGGGGGTGAGAAATGGTGATTTTTGGGGGTTTCTTGGAGTGAAAAATGGCAATTTTTAGGGTGGAAAATGGTGATTTTTTGGGGGTGAAAAATGGCGATTTTTGGGGGAAAAATGGTGATTTTTTGAGGATGAGAAATGGCGATTTTTAGGGGAAAAATGGTGATTTTTTGGGTGAGAAATGGGGATTTTTAGGCTGAAAAATGGTAATTTTTTGGGGGAAAAATGGAGATTTTTTTGGGGAAAAATGGAGATTTTTTTGGGGAAAAATGGTGATTTTTTGGGTGAGAAATGGAGATTTTAGGGTGAGAAATGGGGATTTTTTCGGGGGTGAGGAATGGCAATTTTTGGGGTGAGAAATGGAGATTTTTGGAGTGAGAAATGGCGATTTTTTGGGGTTTTTTGGAGGGTGAAAAATGGCGATTTTTTTGGTTTTTTTGGAGGGTGAAAAATGGCGATTTTCAGGGTGAAAAATGGGGATTTTGGAGTTTTTTTTGGGGGTGAAAAATGGCGATTTTGGGGGTGAGAAACGGCGATTTTTGGCGTGAGAAACGGCGATTTTATGGGTTTTTTTGGGGGTGAAAAATGGTGATTTTTTGGGTTTTTTTGGAGGTGAAAAATGCAGATTTTGGGGTTTTTTTTGGGGGTGAAAAATGGCGATTTTTTGGGGGAAAAATGGTGATTTTTAGGGGGAAAAATGGTGATTTTTTGAGGATGAAAAATGGCAATTTTGGGGTGAGAAATGGGGATTTTTTGGGGTGAAAAATGGTGATTTTTTGGGGGTGAAAATGGTGATTTTTGGGTGAGAAATGGCGATTTTTTGGGGGTGAGAAATGGAGATTTTTTGGGGGAAAAATGGTGATTTTTTGGGGGAAAAATGGTGATTTTTTGGGGTGAAAAATGGCGATTTTTTGGGTGAAAAATGACCGTTTTTGGGGTTATTTTTGGGGGTGAGAAATGGCGATTTTTTTTGGAGTGAGAAATGGAGATTTTTTGGGTGAAAAATGGTGATTTTTTTGGGGAAAAATGGTGATTTTTTTTGGGAAAAATGGTGATTTTTTGGGTGAGAAATGGAGAGTTTTGGGTGAGAAATGGTGATTTTTTGGGTGTGAAAAATGGGGATTTTTGGGGTTTTTTTGGAGGGTGAAAAATGGTGATTTTTTTGGGTGAAAAATGGGGATTTTGGAGTTTTTTTGGGGACGAAAAATGGCAATTTTTAGGGGTGAGAAATGGTGATTTTTGGGTTTTTTTGGGGGGTGAGAAATGGCGATTTTTTTGGTTTTTTTGGGGACGAAAAATGGTGATTTTGGGGGGTGAGAAATGGCAATTTTGGGGGTTTTTTTTGGGGTGAGAAATGGCGATTTTTGGGGTTATTTTTGGGGGTGAAAAATGGGGATTTTTAGGGTGAGAAATGGGGGTTTTTTGGTGAGAAATGGGGATTTTTTGGGGTGAGAAATGGAGATTTTTGGGTGAGAAATGGTGATTTTTTTGGGTGAAAAATGGTGATTTTTTTGGGTGAAATATGGCAATTTTAGGGCTGAAAAATGGCAATTTTTTGGGTGAGAAATGGTGATTTTTAGGGTGAAAAAATAGCAATTTTTGGGGGTTTTTTTGGGGGGTGAAAACTGGCGATTTTTTGGGGTGAAAAATGGTAATTTTTTGGGTGAAAAATGGTGATTTTGGGGGTTTTTTGGGGGTGAAAAATGGAGATTTTTGGGGTTTTTTGGGGGGTGAAAAATGGCGATTTTGGGGGTGAAAAATGGCGATTTTTGGGGTGAGAAATGGAGATTTTTGGGGGTTTTTTGGGGTGAGAAATGGCGAAACTGGGATTGGTTCCTCAAACTGGGAACCCAAACTGGGATTGGTTCCTCAAACTGGGAACCCAAACTGGGATTGGTTCCCAAACTGGGATTGGTTCCTCAAACTGGAACCCAAACTGGGAACCCAAACTGGGATTCGTTCCCCAAACTGGGAACCCAAACATGGGATTGGTTTCTTTGAACTGGGAACCCAAACTGGGAATGGCTCCTCAAACTGGGGAACCCAAACTGGGAATGGCTCCTCAAACTGGGAATGGTTCCTTGAACTGGGAACCCAAACTGGGATTCATTCTTCAAACTGGGATTGGTTCCTACAACTGGAAAACTCAAACTGGGAACCCAAACTGGGATGGTTCCTCAGACTGGAACCCAAACTGGGATTGGTTCCTTGAACTGGGATTGGTTTCTTGAACTGGTTCCTCAAACTGGGATTCATTCCTCAAACTGGGAACCCAAACTGGGATTCGTTCTTCAAACTGGGAACCCAGACTGGGAACTCAAACTGGAACCCAAACTGGGATTGGTTCCTCAAACTGGGATCGGTTCCTCCAACTGGGAACCCAAACTGGGAACCCAAACTGGGAACCCAAACTGGAAATGGTTCCTCAAACTGGGATTGGTTCCTCCAACCGGAGAACCCAACTGGGAACCCAAACTGGGAATGGTTCTTCAAACTGGGATTGGTTCCTTGAACTGGGAACCCAAACTGGGAACCCAAACTGGGATTGGTTCCTTGAACTGGGGAACCCAAACTGGGATTGGTTTCCTCCAACTGGGAACCCAAACTGGGATTGGTTCCTCCAAACTGGGATTGGTTCCTCAAACTGGGAACCCAAACTGGGAACGCAAACTGGGATTCATTCTTCAAACTGGGAATGGTGACCTCAAACAGGGAACCCAAACTGGGAACCCAAACTGGGATTCATTCTTCAAACTGGGAACCCAAACTGGGAATGGTGACCTCAAACTGGGATTGGTTCCTCAAACTGGGGAACCCAAACTGGAACCCAAACTGGGATTGGTTCCTCCAACCGGGAACCCAAACTGGGATCAGTTCTTCAAACTGGGAACCCAAACTGGGAACGGTTCCTCAAACTGGGGAACCCAACTGGGATCGGTTCCTTGAACTGGGATTGGTTCCCAAACTGGGAACCCAAACTGGGAAACTCAAACTGGGATTGGTTTCCTTGAACTGGGAACCCAAACTGGGATTGGTTCCTTCAACTGGGAACCCAAACTGGGAAACTCAAACTGGGATTGGTTCCTCGAACTGGGAACCCAAACTGGGATCGGTTCCTCCAAACTGGGAATGGCTCCTCAAACTGGGAATGGTTCCTTGAACTGGGAACCCAAACTGGGATTCGTTCCCCAAACTGGGAACCCCAAACTGGGATTGGTTTCTTTGAACTGGGAACCCAAACTGGGAATGGCTCTCAAACTGGGAACCCAAACTGGGATCGGTTCCTCGAACTGGGATCGGTTCCTCAAAGTGGGAACCCAAAACTGGGAACCCAAACTGGGATTGGTGACTTCAAACTGGGATCAGTTCCTTGAACTGGGAACCCAAACTGGGAACCCAAACTGGGATCGGTTCCTCAAACTGGGAACTCAAACTGGGAACTCAAACTGGGAACCCAAACTGGGATCGGTTCCTCCAAACTGGGAATGGCTCTCAAACTGGGATCGGTTCCTTGAACTGGGATTGGTTCCTTCAACTGGGAACCCAAACTGGGAAACTCAAACTGGGATTGGTTCCTTGAACTGGGAACCCAAACTGGGAATGGTTCCTCCAACTGGGAACCCAAACTGGGATTGGTTCCTCAAACTGGGAAACTCAACTGGGAACTGAACTGGGATCGGTTCCTCCAAACTGGGATTGGTTCCTCAAACTGGGAACCCAAACTGGGATCGGTTCCTCCAACCGGAGAACCCCACCCACACCTCGGCTCCTCCCACCCTCTCACTGACCCCGCCCCCTCCTCGCCCCTCCCCAGGCGGCCAGGCCGTCCCTCCCAAGGTCTTCGTGTTCCCGCCTCCGGCCGAGGACCTGGCGCGGGCCGAGTCGGCCATCTTGACCTGCCTGGCCAGCGGCTTCCGGCCGCGCGACGTCCTCGTCACCTGGGACCCAGCAGGACGAGCCGGTGGCGCCGGGAAGGTTCTCGGTGCTGGGGCCGGTGGAGGACGCTCCGGAAGGTTCCGGGAGGTTCTCGGTGTACTCGAAGCTGGAGGTGCCGGCGGAGGAGTGGAAGCGCGGCGACGTCTTCGGGGTGCGTGGTGGGGCACGACGGGGTGGGGATGAAATTCATCCAGAGGAGCCTGGACAGGGCCTCGGCGCGGCCGCAGAGCGTCAACGTCTCCGTGGTTCTCGCTGATTCTGACACCGTTTGTTATTGAAATTATTGAAAATAAAGTGAAATTTCAGGAAATTTGAATTTTGGATTTTTTTTTGTTTTTTGGGGTGAAAATTGTGGATTTTTTGGTGAAAAAATGCGAATTTTTGAGGGAAAAAATGTCGATTTTTTCGATGAAAAAATGTCAATTTTTTGGTCCAAAAAATCACATTTTTTTTGGTCAAAAATGTCGATTTTTTGGTGAAAAATGTCGATTTTTTTTGGTCAAAAAAAAGTCAATTTTTTTGGTCAAAAATGTCGATTTTTTTTGACCAAAAAAATCAAATTTTTTGGGAAAAAATGTCGATTTTTTGGTCAAAATAATCAATTTTTTTTGGTCAAAAATGTCAATTTTTTTGGGAAAAAAAAGTCGATTTTTTTTGGAAAAAAAAAAGTCGATTTTTTGGGAAAAAAAAGTCAATTTTTTGGAAAAAAAAAGTCAGTTTTTGGTCAAAAAATGTAGATTTTTTAATGACAAAAAGTATGGATTTTTGACAAAAAAAATGTCGATTTTTTGGACAAAAAATGTCAATTTTTTGGACCAAAAATGTCGATTTTTTTGGATGAAAAATGTCACTTTTTAGGACCAAAAAAAAGCCAATTTTTAGGATAATAAATGCAGAATTTTAAGAGAAAAAAACGTGGATTTTGGACCAGAAAAAACCCCAAAAAAACCCCAAAAAATCCAAAAAAACCCCAATAAACCCCCGATTTTGGGAGGCATTTTCCCGCGTTCCCGGAAGGTTCCGGAAGGTTCCGGGAGGTTCTCGGTGCACTCCAAGCTGGAGGTGCGGCGGAGGAGTGGAAGCGCGGCGACGTCTTCGGGTGCGTGGTGGGGCACGAGGGCATCGCGGGGCACCAAATTCATCCAGAGGAGCCTGGACAGGGCCTCGGCGCGGCCGCAGAGCGTCAACGTCTCCGTGGTTCTCGCTGATTCTGACACCGTTTTGTTATTGAAATTATTGAAAATAAAGTGAAATTTCAGGAAATTTGAATTTTTGTTTGGGTGGTTTTTTTGGAGGGAAAAAATTGTGGATTTTTTGGTGAAAAAATGTTGATTTTTTGGACAAAAAATGTCAATTTTTTGGTCAAAAATGTCGATTTTTTTTGGAAAAACAAGTCCGATTTTTTGGTCAAAAAATGTCAATTTTTGGTCCAAAAAAAAGTCAATTTTTTTAAAAAAAAGTAGATTTTTTTTGACCCAAAAAAGTCAATTTTTTGGAAAAAAAAAGTCAATTTTTTGGAAAAAAAAAGGGTCAATTTTTTGGTGAAAAATGTCAATTTTTTTATGTGAAAAAAAGCGGATTTTTTAGAGGAAAAATGTCAATTTTTTCAGTGAAAAATGTCAATATTTTGGATGAAAAATGTCGATTATTTTGGATCAAAAATGTCAGTTTTTAGGACCAAAAAATGTCAACTTTTAGGATAATAAATATGGATTTTTAGAATGAAAAAGTGTCGATTTTTGACCAGAAAAAACCCCGATTTTTTTGGACCAGAAAAAACCCCAAAAAAACCCCCAAAAAAATCCCAAAAAAACCCCAAAAAACCCCCGATTTTGGGAGGCATTTTCCCGGCGTTCCCGGAAGGTTCCGGAAGGTTCCGGGAGGTTCTCGGTGCACTCCAAGCTGGAGGTGCCGGCGGAGGAGTGGAAGCGCGGCGACGTCTTCGGGTGCGTGGTGGGGCACGAGGGCATCGCGGGCA
>NW_027269429.1:0-97779 GCF_023055355.1 Agelaius tricolor | reverse complement strand
CGTCTCTCTGCCGCTGCCGGACCTTGATGCGGCACGGTCGCATCACCGAGAGATCCCTCCGCGGCGCGTAACCCTTCACCGGGCAACGAGGAGGAGGAGGAGGAGGAGGAGGAGGAGGCTGGAACACGACAGCTGCTGTAATAAATACAGGGCAGGCAGATAAATCCCATTCAAACACGGAATCCTGAGCTTGAGTGGAATTTATGCATCGTGTATGAGGTGTGTGAATATGCAACAGGTCATTGCTTTTAAGGGTTAATCCTCTGTTAACGGGGGTCCCTAATCGGGCTCGTGCTGCCCAGAAAAAAGGCACCCGGATCCCCGAAACTCTTTGTTTTTGTTGTCTCGTAGTGTCCCAATTCAAATTGTCCAAATTATCATTGCTCTAATTGTTATTACTATTTTTGTACTATTTTTGTAACCATTTTATAACCGTTTTATGCAGACCTTCGTGCCCTGGTCATGGCAGAGCTGACCCTCCTGATGATCAGAGTGAAAATCGAGTGAATTTACCTTTTTTTTTGGGGAGGGGGTCCCCAAATTAATTATTTTCATTATTTTTATTTCCCCCCCCCCCAGGATGAAATCGGCCGTTCCAGCCCCCCCCAAGCCCCAGAATGGGCTGGACCTGGAGCGGCTCAAACTGGAACCGGTGTGGGGGGGGTCTGGGATTTGGGGAGGGGTCTGGAATTTGGGGGGGGTCTGGGATTTTGGGGAGGGGTCTGGGATTTTGGGGGGGGTCTGGGATTTGGGGAGGGGTCTGGGATTTTGGGGGGGGTCTGGGATTTTGGGGAGGGGTCCGGGATTTTGAGGAGGAGTCTGGGATTTTGGGGAGGGGTCTGGGAATTTAGGGAGGGGTCTGGGGAAATTTTGGGGTGTCCCAAATTTGGGGAGGGGTCTCTGACGCAAGACAGGGGAAGGGGTTTCAAGCCCCTCCCCCTCGCTAATTAATTATTATTAATTATTAATTATTAAATATTAATTAGTGCCACACTGTGCCCCTCCCCCCCATCACCGTGGGGGAGGGGGGGAAAGGGGAGCCCCTCCCCCCACTTTTCCCCCTCCCCCCTCCCCCACTTTGGGGCGTTTTTTAAGTCAGTTTTGGGTTTTTCACTTTATTCGCACCAATAAACTTTTTTTTTTTCACGGGAAAAAAATTAAATAAAAATGTAAATTTTTGTGCATTGGGGCGGGGCTTGACCTACCACGCCCCCGACCCTCAGAGGAAGCCACGCCCATTCCACAGACCAATCAGCACCCGCCCACCAATCACGGCGCTCCTCCTCATCCGGCCCCGCCCCATCGCCTTGGCCCCGCCCACTGCAAAATGACCTTGTCCAAACTGGCCACGCCCACCCTCTGCATGAGCCCCGCCCCTTAAAGGCACAGAACACAACACACAGAGCGGCTTTAATGAGGGGGGGGCGTGGCCTGTCACAGTAGAGGCGTGGCCTATCACAGCAGGGGCGTGTCCAGATCCAGTGGGGGCGTGTCCAGATCCAGCAGCACCATTCACAGCTTTGGTGGGGGCGTGGCCTGAGCTTCCATGGGCGTGTCCAACCCCATTCTGGGCGGGGCCTGAGCTTCCATGGGCGTGTCCAGCTCCACCCTGGGCATGGCCTGAGCTTTCATGGGTGTGGCCTGAGCTTCCATGGGCGTGTCCAGTGCCACCCTGGGCGTGGCTTGAGGTTCCCTGGGCGTGTCCATCCCTCCCCAGGCCATGCCCCGCCCCTCCCTGGGCTTGTCCCTGGTTATGCCCCACCCCTCCCTGGGCGTGTCCACCCTGGGTGTGTCCCTGGTTATGCCCCGCCCCTCCCTGGGCGTATCCCTGGTTATGCCCCGCCCCTCCCTGGGTGTGTCCCTCTCCACCCTGCTCAAGCCCCGCCCCTCCCTGGTGAAGCCCCGCCCCTCCCCGCCCCCGGAGCGCCTCCAGCTCCCTCCGGAGCTCGTCCAGGTGCTCCCGGAGCTCCTGCAGGGCCCTGTCCAGGTGCTCCTCGCGCCGCCGGCCCTGCCCCGCCTGCCGCAGGTACTCCAGGTAGAGGCAGAGCCCGCCCACGCCGAACACCAGCGCCTCCCCCAGCAGCTCCGCCCCCAGCTCGGCCGCCGCCTCCTCGTTCAGGGGCTTCACCGAGGCCCCCCGGAAGCCCAGGAGCCGCATCTTGGTCCGCATCTCCACCCAGTGGTAAACTGAGGCACGGGAGAGAAAATGGGGAAACTGAGGCACGGGAGAGAAAATGGGGAAACTGAGGCACGGGGAATGGGGGAGCATCTCCACCCAGTGGTAAACTGAGGCACGGGAGAGAAAATGGGGAAACTGAGGCACGGGAGAGAAACAGGGGGAAACTGAGGCACGGGAAAGGGAAACTGAGGCACAGGAATGGGGCAGAATCTATGGGGGAGCATCTGCACCCAGTGGTAAACTGAGGCACGGGAGAGAAATGGGGGGGAAACTGAGGCACGGGAATGGGAAACTGAGGCACGAGAAAGGGGGAGCATCTCCTCCACCCAGTGGTAAACTGAGGCACGGGAGAGAAAATGGGGAAACTGAGGCACGGGAGAGAAAATGGGGAAACTGAGGCACAGGAATCAGGGAGCATTTCCACCCAGTGGTAAACTGAGGCACGGGAGAGAAAATGGGGAAACTGAGGCACGGGGAATGGGGGAGCATCTCCACCCAGTGGTAAACTGAGGCACGGGAGAGAAACAGGGGGAAATTAAGGCACAGGAATGGGGAATGGGGAGGGAAACTGAGGCACGGGAGAGAAAATGGGGGAAACTGAGGCACGGGAAAGGGAAACGGGAATGAGAGGGAAACTGAGGCACGGGAATGGGGGAGCATCTCCACCCAGTGGTAAACTGAGTCACGGGAGAGAAAATGGGGGAAACTGAGGCACGGGAGAGGGGGAGTGGTGGTAAATCCCCCCCAAAATCAAGCCCTAAATCGCCCCAAATCAGCCCCCAGATCCCCCCCAAAATCAACCCCCAAACCTCCCTGAATCTGCCCCCAGATCCTCCCCAAATGCAGCTACAAATTCTCCCCAGATCCCCCCAAATTCAGCCATAAATTCCCTCCAAATCCAGCTACAAATCCCCCCAAATCCACCCACAGATTCCCCCCAAATCCAGCCATAAATTCCCTCCAAATCCAGGCACAAATCCCCCCAAATTCAGCCATAAATCCCCCCCCAAATTCAGCCACAAATCCCCCTAAATCCAGCTACAAATTCCCCCAAATCCAGCTATAAATTCCCTCCAAATCCAGGCACAAATCCCCCCAAATTCAGCCATAAATCCCCCCCAAATTCAGCCACAAATTCCCCCAAATCCAGGCACAAATCCCCCCAAATTCAGCCATAAATTCCCTCCAAATCCATCTAAAAATCCCCCCAAATCCAGCTAAAAATTCCCCCCAAATCCAGCCATAAATTCCCTCCAAATCCAGGCACAAATTCCCCCAAATCCAATCATAAATCCCCCCCAAATTCAGCCACAAATTCCCTCCAAATCCAGCCACAAATCCCCCCAAATTCAGCCATAAATTCCCTCCAAATCCAGCTAAAAATTCCCCCAAATTCAGCCATAAATCCCCCCCAAACCAACCCCAGATCCCTCCAAAATCAAACCCCGGATCTCCCCCCAACAGAGCCACAAATCCCCCCATTAAACAACCACAAATCCCCCATAAATTCAACCACAAATCCCCCATAAAACAACCAGAAATTCCCCATAAATTCAACCACGAATCCCCCCATAAAACAACCAGAAATCCCCCATAAAACAACCACAAATCCCCCACAAATCCCCCATAAAACAACCAGAAATCCCCCATAAATTCAGCCACGAATCCCCCCCCAAAACCGACCCCCGGATCACCCCAAATCAAGCCCTAAATTCCCCCCAAATTCACCCATAAATTCCCCCCCCAGAACCCCCCAAAATCCACCCCCAGACCCCCACAGCAGCGTCCCCCCAATGTCCCCAATGTCCCCAAAGGGTCCCAGACCGCTCCCACCCCCCAAACCGTGCCCAGAGCGGGGTCCCCCCCATATCCCCAGGTGTGCCCAGGTGTGCCCAGGTGTCCCCAGGTGTGCCCAGGTGTCCCCACACCCCAAGGAGGGGGTCCCAGGCCAATCCCACCCCCTAAAGCCAAACCGGGACGGGGTCCCCAGGTGTCCCCAGGTGTGCCCAGGTGTCCCCAGGTGTCCCCAAACCCCCGTGACCCCTCCCAGGGAGGGTCCCAGGCCAATCCCACCCCCCAAAGCCGAACCGGGACGGGGTCCCCAGGTGTCCCCAGGTGTGCCCAGGTGTCCCCACGCCCCCGTGACCCCTCCCGGGGGGGGTCCCAGGCCAATCCCACCCCCCAAAGCCGAACCAGGACAGGTGCCCCCATATCCCCAGGTGTGTCCCCAGGTGTCCCCAGGCCCCCTTGACCCCTGTCCTTCCCTCCCAGGCCAATCCCACCCCCCAAAGCCGGCCCAGGACAGGGTCCCCCCATGTCCCCAGGTGTGTCCCCAGGTGTGTCCCCAGCCCAGGTGTGTCCCCAGGTGTCCCCGAACCCCCGTGACCCCTCCCAGGGAGGGTCCCAGGCCAATCCCAGCCCCAACCCATGCCCGTGTCCGGTTCCCCCCCAGCCCAGGTGTGTCCCCAGGTGTGTCCCCAGGTGTGTCCCCAGGTGTCCCAGGTGCGCGGCACTCACGCTGCGCGGGGGGCAGGCAGATGTAGGTGCGGAAGAAGGGCGACGCGCGCGCCCCCGCCTTGATGCGCGCGGCCAGGGGGCGGCTGAGCTGGCGCGCGCCCAGCGTCAGCAGCTTGGCCAGCGGGAACGCGCCCGCCACCATCCTCCCGGCCCCGCGCGCGGAGATGACGTCACGGGAGGCGACGGGGGGGGGCGGGGAGAGTCGGGACACGCCCACCTTCCTTCCGTCCTTCCTCCCCCCCCCCACCTTTGTCCTGGTTGGCGCCCCCTGGCGGACGAGCGGACCCCGCTTGGATGAGGACACGCCCCCTTGGCTCGCGGACACGCCCCTTTTTAAAGCTGGGATACGCCCCCTTGTGTTGGGGATACGCCCCCCCCCTTGTTTTGGGGACACACCCACACGATCTGGGGGTGTCGGGGGACACCTGGGGGACACCTGGGTGACATTGGGGGACACCTGGGACCCCTCTGGTGACACTGGGGGACACCTGGGGGACACTGAGACCCCCCTGGTGACACTGAGACCCCGAGGGTGACACTGGGGGACACCTGGGACCACTCTGGTGACACTGGGGGACACCTGGGTGACACTGAGACCCCCATGGGTGACACTGAGACCCCCGAGGGTGACACCAGGACCCCCCTGGTGACATTGAGGGACACTGGGGGACCCTCCTGGTGACACTGAGACCCCCCCCAGGTGACACTGGGTGACATCGGGACCCTCCTGGGTGACACTGGGGGACACGTGGGGCACACCTGGGACCCTCCTGGTGACATTGAGACCCCCGTGGGTGACACTGAGACCCCCCTGGTGACACCGGGTGACACCGGGACCCCCCTGGTGGCACCGAGGCCCCTCCCAGGGGCGGTCCCCGCCCCCGCCGGTGCCACCCGGGGGTGACAGAGCCACGCGCGGAGCCGGCGCCGCTGGCACGGGGACATCGAGGGGACGCCGGCGACAACTCCGCGGCCACCAGGGGCCACCAGAGGCCACCAGAGGCCACCAGAGGCCACCCGAGGCCACCATGGGCCAGCAGGCGGCGACCCCCGGCCCGCCGGGAGCAGAGGTGAGACCCCCGCCACGTCCCCCGGTGTCCCCGCGCTGTCCCCACTGTCCCCACATGCCCCTCGATGTCCCTCCATGTCCCCCTCATTGTCCCCTCGATGTCCCCCAATGTCCCCGCGCTGTCCCCCCTCGCTCTCCTGCTGTCCCCCACTGTCCCTCAATGTCCCCGCTGTCCCCTCTGATGTCCCTCCCTGCTGATTGATGTCCCCACTGATGTCCCCACTGATGTCCCCACTGATGTCCCTCATTGTCCCCGTTGATGTCCCCTCTGTCCCCGTTGATGTCCCCTCTGTCCCCGCTGTCCCCACTGATGTCCCTCCCTGCTGATTGATGTCCCCATTGATGTCCCCTCTGCTGTCCCCGCTGCTGTCCCCATTGATGTCCCCTCTGTCCCCGCTCTGTCCCCATTGATGTCCCCTCTGTCCCCTCTGCTGTCCCCAGGAGTGCTCCCCCCCTCTCTGATTGATGTCCCCTCTTGTCCCCATCGCTGTCCCCTCTGTCCCCATTGATGTCCCCAGGAGCGCTCCGCCCCCTCTGATTGATGTCCCCTCTGTCCCCGCTCAGTCCCCATCGATGTCCCCTCTGTCCCCGCTGCTGTCCCTACTCTGTCCCCATTGATGTCCCCTCTTGTCCCCATCGATGTCCCCTCTGTCTCTCACTGTCCCCTCTGTCTCTCACTGTCCCCTCTGCTGTCCCCTCTGTCCCCTCTGCTGTCCCCGCTCTGTCCCCATCGATGTCCCCTCTTGTCCCCATCGCTGTCCCCTCTGTCCCCTCTGCTGTCCCCAGGAGCGCTCCGCCCCTCTCTGATTGATGTCCCCTCTTGTCCCCATCGCTGTCCCCTCTGTCCCCATCGCTGTCCCCAGGAGCGCTCCGCCCAGGCCACCGTTGCCGCGTGGCGCCAGTACCGCCAGGCGTGCGAGCTGCACCTGCGCCTGGCCCCGCCCCCGCCAGGTGAGACCCCGCCCACGCCCCGGGGACACCTCGGGGACACCCCGGGGACACCTCGGCGACATCCGTGTCCCCTCAGGACCCGTCTGCAACCGCAGCTTCGACCTGTACGCGTGCTGGGGCGACGCTGTCCCCAACAGCACGGCCACTGTCCCCTGCCCCTGGTACCTGCCCTGGTACCACCGAGGTAACGCCGGGTGGGGACAGCGAGGGGACAGCGAGGAGGGGACAGAGAGGTGACAGCGAGGTGACAGCCGTGTCGCAGTGCAGGGCGGGGTGGTGGCGCGGCGCTGCGGCCCCGACGGGCGCTGGGTGACAGACGACAGCGGCAGGACCTGGCAGGACAACTCGCAGTGCGAGGACCTGGCGCAGGTGACAGCGCTGGAGGTGGGGACAGGGAGGGGACAGGGAGGGGATGGGGTGGGGACAGGGTGGGGACAGGGAGGGGGCAATGAGGGGACGGGGAGGGGAAGGGACAGGGAGGGGGCAAGGAGGGGACAGGGACAGGGAAGGGACAGAGAGGGGACAGGACAGGGAGGGGACAAGGAGGGGACAGGGAGGGGATGGGGTGGGGACAGGGTGGGGACAATGAGGGGGCAATGAGGGGACGGGGTGGGGGCAATGAGGGGACAGGGACAGGGAAGGGACAGAGAGGGGACAGGACAGGGAGGGGACAGGGAGGGGACAATGAGGGGGACAGAGAGGGGACAATGAGGGGACAGAGAGGGGACAGAGAGGGGACAGAGAGGGGACAAGGTGGGGACAGGACAGGGAGGGGACAATGAGGGGACAGGGAGGGGACAGCGTGGGGACAAGGAGGGGACAGGGAGGGGATAAGGAGGGGACAAGGAGGGGACAGAGAGGGGACATGGAGGGGGCAATGAGGGAACAGAGAGGGGACAGAGCGGGGACAGAGCGGGGACACGGCGGGGACAGCGCGGGCGTCGCGGCGCTGCGGGTGACAGCGGGGTCACAGCGCGGTGACACCGCGGGTGCCACCCCGCGGGGCGGTGCCACGTGCCCGTGCCCGTGTCGCGCTCCGTGTCGCCGGGCGTGTCACGCTCTGTGTGTGTCACGCTGTGTGTGTCACGCTGTGTGTGTCACGCTGTGTGTGTCGCACCGCGCTCCGTGTGACACCGGGTGGCGCCCGGCGCCGCGCTGTGCTGGCACATTGTCACCCCCCGTGCCACCCCCCGTGTCACCCCCGGTGCCACGCTGTGCTGGCACATGTGTCACCGCTGTGCCCCGTGCCCCGTGTCCCCTGTGCCATGGCGCGTCCCCTGCCGTGTCCCCTGTGCCGTGTCCTGTGTCCCTCTGTCCCCCTGTCCCCATGTCCCCCGCCGTGTCCCATGTCCTTTTGTCCCCTGTTGCCCCTGTCCCCGTGTCCCCTGTGCCATGCCGTGTCCCCCGTCCCCTGTCCCCATGTCCTCTGTCCTGTGTCCCCCTGTGTCCCCTGTCCCCGTGTCCCGTGTCCCCTGTGCCATGCCATCCCCATGTCCCTGTGTCCCCCTGTGCCATGGTGTGTCCCCTGTGCCATGGTGTGTCCCCTGTCCCCCTGTCCTCATTTCCCCGTGTCCCCATGTCCCCCTGTCCCCCCGCCCGGTGTCCCCGTGTCCCTCTGTCCCCGTGTCCCCGCAGCGCCAGGTGTGGCTGCTGGAGCAGTTCCGCCTCCTCTACACCGTGGGCTACTCCCTGTCCCTGGTGTCGCTGCTGCTGGCGCTGCTGCTGCTGCTGCTGCTCAGGTGGGGACGCACCTGGGGACACCTGGGGACACACCTGGGGACACCTGGGGACACTGTCACACCTGGGGGACACTGTCACACTGTCACACCTGGGGGCTACTCCCTATCCCTGGTGTCACTGCTGCTGCTCAGGTGGGGACACACCTGGGGACACACCTGGGCACATCAGCACACCTGGGGAGTGTCCCCCGTGTCACCCAGGCGTGTCCCTGTGTCCCCTAACCCTGACCCTGATCCACGCCGTGTCCCCTGTGTCACCCAGGGGGTGTCCCCGTGTCACCTGTGGCAGCGTCCCCATGTCCCCATGTCCCTGTGTCACCTGTGGGTGTCCCCAGGCGCCTGCGCTGCACGCGGAACCCGATCCACGCCATGTCCCCATGGCAGTGTCCCCATGGCAGTGTCCCCATGTCACCCATGGGTGTCCCTGTGTCACCCTGTCACCCAGAGATGTCCCCTGTGTCCCCAGGTGCCTGCGCTGCACGTGGAACCTGATCCACGCCGTGTCCTCGTGTCACCCATGGGTGTCCCTGTGTCACCCAGGTGGTGTCACCCATGGGTGTCCCTGTGTCCCCCTGTCCCCGTGTCACCCGGGGATGTCACCCATGGGTGTCCCTTTGTCACCCCATCCCCATGTCACCCGGGGATGTCCCCTGTGTCCCCAGGCGCCTGCGCTGCACACGGAACCTGATCCACGCCATGTCCCCGTGTCACCCATGGGTGTCCCTGTGTCACCCATGGTGGTGTCACCCATGGGTGTCCCCATGTCCCCTGTGTCCCCAGGCGCCTGTGCTGCACGCGGAACCTGATCCACGCCGTGTCCCCGTGTCCCCATGTCCCCCATGGGTATCCCTGTGTCCCCGTGTCCCCGTGTCACCCATGGGTGTCCCCTGTGTCCCCAGGCGCCTGCGCTGCACGCGGAACCTGATCCACGCCAACCTCTTCGTGTCCTTCGCGCTCCGCGCCGCCGCCATCCTGACCCGGGACGCGCTGCTGCCGCACCAGGGCCACCGCCGGGGCCACCAGCAGGGCCACCAGCCCGGCCACCCCCTGCAGCTGCTGGGACAGCAGGTGGGGACAGCTGGGGACAGCGCAGGGACATGGGGGGACAGCGTGGGGACACCACAGGGGACAGCTGGGGACATGGGGGGACAGCTGGGGGACAGCTGGGGACAGCGTGGGGACAGCCAAGGGACAGACAGGGGACACGTGGGGACAGCACGGGGACAGACAGGGGACAGCTGGGGACAGCGTGGGGACACCACAGGCGACAGCGGGGACAGACAGGGGACAGCCAAGGGACCACAGGGACAGCACGGGGACAGCAATGTCCGGGAGGGGACACAGAGGTGGCCGGGAGGGGACAGCAGTGTCAGGGAGGGGACAGAGGTGTCGAGGAGGGGACAGGGGTGACACGGGTGTCCGGAGGGGACACAGCGATGCCGTGAGGGGACAGAGGGGACATTGGTGGCTGGAGGGGACACAGCAATGCCGTGAGCGGACAGAGGGGACACAGAGGTGGCCGGAGGGGACACAGCGATGCTGTGAGGGGACAGAGGGGATACAGCGGTGTCAGGAGGGGACAGAGGGGACATGGGTGTCCAGAGGGGACAGAGGGGACACAGGTGTGTCCGGAGGGGACACAGCCATGTCCAGAGGGGACACAGGGGACACAGGTGTGTCCGGAGGGGACACAGCGATGCCGTGAGGGGACACAGGGGACATGGGTGTGTCCAGAGGGGACACAGGCGTGTCCGGAGGGGACAGAGGGGACATGGGTGTCCGGAGGGGACACAGGTGTGCGGGCGTGGCGCAGGCGGGGCCCGCGTGCCGCGTGGCGCAGAGCCTGGCCCAGTACTGCGTGGGCGCCAACTACGCCTGGGCCACGGCCGAGGGGCTGTTCCTGCTGCGGCTGCTGCTGGCCACACCTGCGCGGAGCCACCTGCCCGCCTTCCTGCTCCTCGGATGGGGTGAGAGAGACACCTGTGTCACCTGTCACCTGTGTGTCACTGTCACCTGTGTGTGTCACTGTGTTATCGTGTTATCGTGTTACCTGTGTTACCTGTGTGTGCCACCTCCTGCTGGCCACACCTGCGCGGAGCCACCTGCCCGCCTTCCTGCTCCTCGGATGGGGTGAGAGTGACACCTGTGTCACCTGTGTCACCTGTGTGTCACCTGTGTGTTACCTGTGTGTGTCACCTGTGTGTGTCACTGTGTTATTGTGTTACCTGTGTCACCTGTGTGTGCCACCTGCTGCTGGCCACACCTGCGCGGAGCCACCTGCCCGCCTTCCTGCTCCTCGGATGGGGTGAGAGAGACACCTGTGTCACCTGTGTGTCACCTGCGTCACTGTCACCTCTGTGTGTCACTGTCACCTGTGTGTGTGCCACCGTCACTGTGTTATCGTGTTACCTGTGTCACCTGTGTGTGCCACCTCCTGCTGGCCACACCTGCGCGGAGCCACCTGCCCGCCTTCCTGCTCCTCGGATGGGGTGAGAGTGACACCTGTGTCACCTGTGTGTCACTTGTGTGTCACCTGTGTGTTACCTGTGTGTGTCACCTGTGTGTGTCACTGTGTTATTGTGTTACCTGTGTCACCTGTGTGTGCCACCTGCTGCTGGCCACACCTGCGTGGAGCCACCTGCCCGCCTTCCTGCTCCTCGGATGGGGTGAGACACCTGTGTCACCTGTGTCACCTGTGTGTCACCTGTGTGTCACCTGTGTGTGTGCCACCGTCACTGTGTCACTGTGTCACCTGTGTTACCTGTGTGTGCCACCTCCTGCTGGCCACACCTGTGCGGAGCCACCTGCCCGCCTTCCTGCTCCTCGGATGGGGTGAGAGAGACACCTGTGTCACCTGTCACCTGTGTGTCACCTGTGTGTCACTGTGTTATTGTGTCACCTGTGTTACCTGTGTTACCTGTGTGTGCCACCTCCTGCTGGCCACACCTGCGCGGAGCCACCTGCCCGCCTTCCTGCTCCTCGGATGGGGTGAGACACCTGTGTCACCTGTGTCACTGTCACCTGTGTGTGTGCCACCGTCACTGTGTTATCGTGTTACCTGTGTTACCTGTGTCACCTGTGTCACCTGTGTGTCACCTGTGTGTCACTGTGTTATCGTGTTACCATGTCACCTGTGTTCCCTGTGTGTCACCTGTGTCACCTCCTACACTTTTGCGTCCCCCCCGCCCTCTCCCCAGGTGTGTCCCCCCCTCCCCAGGTGTGTCCCCCCCTCGCCAGGTGTGTCCCCCCCCCTCCCCAGGTGTGTCCCCCTGTCCCCAGGTGTGTCCCCCCTCCCCAGGTGTGTCCCCCCCCCTCACCAGGTGTGTCCCCCCCCCCCTCCCCAGGTGTGTCCCCCCCTCACCAGGTGTGTCCCCCCCCTCTCACCAGGTGTGTCCCCCCAGGTGTGTCCCCCCCTCACCAGGTGTGTCCCCCCCCCCTCACCAGGTGCGTCCCCCCCCCCTCCCCAGGTGTGTCCCCCCCCTCTCACCAGGTGTGTCCCCCCCCTCTCACCAGGTGTGTCCCCCCCCCTCACCAGGTGTGTCCCCCCCCTCACCAGGTGTGTCCCCCCCCTCTCACCAGGTGTGTCCCCCCTCAGGTGTCCCCGTGCTCTTTGTGGTGCCCTGGGTCGTCCTGCGTTACCTGTACGAGAACGAGGGGTGAGGCCACCACCTGTCCCGTCCCCACCCCCCTCCCAGGTGTCACGGGGGCGTGGCTAACCGAGGCCACGCCCCCCGCCGCAGGTGCTGGGAGCGCAATGAGAAGGCGGCCGTGTGGTGGCTGATCCGCTGCCCCATCCTGGCGGCCGTGGCGGTGCGTGACGTCACCCCAGGTGCGCCGCACCCGCGCGGGTCACACCTGGGCGTGCCGCAGTCACACCCGCGTGTGTCGCACCTGCGCCAGGTGAACTTCGTGGTGTTCGTGCGCATCGTGCGGATCCTGGTGGCCAAGGTGCGCGCGCAGCAGGTGGCGCGCGGGGACACGCGGCTCAGGTGGGGACGCACCTGCGCAGGTGGGGACGCGCCTGGAACGGGGTGGGGACGCACACCTGGGCAGGTGGGGACGCACACCTGGCGAGGGTGGGGGACACCGGGTCCCTGAATCTCCCCCGGGGGCGTGCCCAGGTGTGTCCCCATGAGTGTCACCTGTGTCACCTGTGCCACCTGTCCCACCTGTGCCCAGGCTGGCGCGCTCCACGCTGACCCTGATCCCCCTGCTGGGCGTGCACGAGGTGATTTTCGCCCTGGCCGGGGAGGGCGAGGGGGGCGGCGGCCTCAGGCTGGCCCGGCTGTGCCTGCACCTGCTGCTCACCTCGGCCCAGGTGAGTGACACACCTGGGACACACCTGGGACACACCTGAGGGGGTTAATGAGGCGTTAATTTGGGTTAATTGGGGTTAATTGGGGAGGGTGAGGCTGGCCCAGCTGTGCCTGCACCTGCTGCTCACCTCGGCCCAGGTGAGCTGCGCACCTGGGACGCACCTGGGACACACCTGGGACACACCTGGGGGGGTTAATGAGGCGTTAATTGGGGTTAATTGGGGTTAATTGGGGAGGGTGAGGCTGGCCCGGCTGTGCCTGCACCTGCTGCTCACCTTGGCCCAGGTGAGCAACGCACCTGGGACACACCTGGGGACACACCTGGGACACACCTGGGACACACCTGGGGACATTGGGGACAGCGGGAAATGGGGGGTTAATGGCGTTAATTTGGGTTAATTTGGGGTTAATTTGGGTTAGTTTGGGTTAATTCAGTTAATTCGGGTTAATTCGGGTTAATTCAGGTTAATTTGGGTTACTTTGGGTTAATTTGGGTTCGTTTAGGTTAATTGGGGTAATTCGGGTTAATTTGGGGTTAATTCGGGTTAATTGAGGTTAATTTGGGTTAATTAGGTTTAATTTGGGTTATTTTGGGTTAATTTGCATGAATTTGGGTTAATTAGGGTTTATTTGCATTAATTTGGGTTAATTTGTTTTAATTGGGGTTAATTGGGGTTAATTGGAAGTGCCAGACCCCCCCCCAAAGTGTCCCCATGTCCCCCCCCTCCCCCGAGCAGGGCCTGGTCGTCAGCGTCCTCTACTGCTTCACCAACAAGGAGGTGCGTCATGTCGCGACACGGGCGGCGCCTATCGCGGCATGGGCGGGGCCTATCGCCACGGGCGTGGCCGCGTATCGCGACATGCCGCCCCCGCAGGTGCAGGCCGAGGTGCGGCGGGGGTGGCAGCGCTGCCGGATGGGGATCCCCGGAAGCCGCAGGGCCCCCCCGAGGCGTCAATCGCGACAGGGGCAGCGCCCGGTGGCCGAGAGCGGCTGCTGAGGGGGCGGGGCGCACCTGGGGGCGCACCTGGGCGCACCTGGGGGGGCAATTATGGGCCTGGGGGGGCAGCTGGGGGGCACCTGTGGGGCACCTGTGGGTGCTGGGGGGGGGCGAATCCCAAGAGTTTTGGGTGCTGGGTCAATTTGGGGCGAAATCCGGGGATTTTGGGGATTTTGGGAGGTCGGGGGGGGGACACCTTGGGGGGGACACACGGGGGACGGAGGGGGGGGGGGGACCCCGGGGTTTGTACCCCAAAATAAACCGACCACGTGACACCCAGGGGTGCCGCCCAGTCATTTTGGGGGGGGGGGGGGCGGGAACTACAACTCCCAGCACGCCCCGCGCCGCGAAAAGAACTACAGCTCCCGTGATGCCCCGCGGCACGGAGAAAGCGGGAACTACATTTCCCGTGATGCCCCGCGCAGCCGCAGGCGCGCAGCGCGGCGGGCCCCGGGCGCATGCGCGGCGCGGCACCCCGGAAGCGGCCGGAGAGGCGGAGCGGCCGCGCCCGGCACGGCCCGGTGAGCGGGGGAGGGGCGGCGGCACCGGGTGGGGCCCGGTCAGAACGGGAGGGGTCGCGGGATGCCCCGGGGAGCGGCCTGGGCCTGCGGGTGGGTGGCTGGGAGCGCCCACGGGGCCTAACGGAGGGCACGGCGGGGGATCCCGGTGCGACACCGAGCACCGGCGCCGCTCGCCCGACGGGCGGGTGGGTCCGGTGGGGCCCCCAGACCCCGTTACCGCGTCCTGCCCGCCGGACACCGGCGCCGGTTCCCCCCCTCCCCCGGTTCCTCCCCCCCCCCACGGGGCCCACACGGGACCGGGGGCCCGCCTGACCACGCCCCCTCACCGAGGCCACGCCCCCTCCGCGCCGCGCGCGCCGCCGTCCATATATGGGCACGGCCCGAACGCCGCGCGCTGATTGGCCGGGGAGGGAGAGCGGGGCGGGTCGTTAAACGGGCGGGGGCGGGGCGTGGCCTCCGCGGGAGGGGCGGGGCGTGAGGAGGGGCGGGGCGCCGCGGGAGGGGCGGGGCTTGCGGCGCGGGAAGGTGGGGGGGGCGCGGCCCCGCGATGTCCCCGAGGGTCCCCCCGGTGTCCCCAAGCGCCCTCCTGGTGTCCCCAAAGGTCCCTCTGGTGTCCCTAAGGCTCCCCCCCGGTGTCCCCAGGTGCCCCCCGGTGTCCCCAGGCACCCCCTCAATGTCCCCAAGGGTCCCCCCCTCGTCACCTGCCGTCTCTCCGCAGGCCCGGGCGGCCCCGGCGGCCCCGGTGGCAGCGGCGGCGGCGGCGGCGGCGGCGGCGCTGATGGAGCCCCCCAACGCCTTCCCGCAGCTGCAGCTCTGGTGCCCGCGGCCCTTCGGCACCTTCTCGCAGAACAAGCCATGCTCCTCGCCCGCTGCCACCACCGCTGCCACCCCCGGTGCCCCCCGGTGCCCCCCGGGCTGCCGCCCCTCCGAGAACACCCCCCCGGAACCGCCCGAGCCCGGCCCCGCCGGCACCGGCACCGCCGCCGAGGACGGGCGGGTGCTGCTGGACACTTGGTACGTCATCAAACCGGGCAACACCAAGGAGAAGGTGGCGTTCTTCGTGGCGCACCAGTGCGGCGGCACCGCCGGCGGCACCGCTGGCACCGCTGGCCGTGCCAGCACCATGAAAGTCAAGGGCAACTGGGGCAGCGACAGCTCCAAGGCCAAGCGGCGCCGGCGCTGCCACCACGAACCCAAAACTGCTCCAAACCCGCCCTGGGCGGCCGGGGACGCCTCGAAGGGTGACGGCGGCGGCGGCGGCGGCGGGGACGGCCCGGACCTGCTGTCGGTGGCGGAGATGGTGGCGCTGGTGGAGCGGCGGGCGGCGCTGGCCCTGCAGAGCCTGCCCCGCTCGCCCTGCGACGCCCCGGCCCCGCTGGTGCTGCTGGAGGCGCCGGGCGGCCCCGAGTGCCGGCGCGTGGCGGCCGCCGTGGCGCAGTTTGAGTCCCAGAAATCCCAGAACCACCAGCACAGGGAGCGCGGCGGGGCCAGGCCCAACGGGGTTTGCCGCGCCGGTGCCGGCGCCGGCGGCGGCAGCGCCGGGATAGAGGGGCCCGGTACCGGCAGCGGCACCACCACGGGCACGGCAGCGGGGCCGGGTGAGGTGAGGATCGCCTTCCGCATCTCGAGCGGGCGCGAGGCCGCGGCGGCCGCCAGCGCGGAGCGGCAGAAGGACCAGATCACCTGCGACCTGTACCGGCTGGTGAGCCCGGCGCGGCTGCTGCTGGCCGCCAAGGGGGACAAGGACGGCGCGGGCGACGAGGCGGCCGCGGCAGCCGAACAGGGCACCGGCGGCGGCACCGAGGGTCCGGCGGTGGCGGCGCCGCGGGACTGCGTGTCCGGCTTCCACGTGGACGTGGTGGTGACGGGCGTGGTGGACCAGTGCGTGTTCTTCGGCAAGGACAGCGCCAAGCAGGTGACCGAGGAGACCGTGCGGCTGCCCGAGGAGCCGCCGCCGCCGGGACAGCTCTTCCTGCTGCCCGAGGAAACGGCGGCGGCCGCCACCACGGCCACGGCGACGGCGGCACCGGGCAAGGACAGCGGCGGCGGCGGCGGGGACCCGGCGCTGTGCCGGCTGTACCGGCACGTGTCGCACGATTTCCTGGAGATCCGCTTCAAGATCCAGCGTCTGCTGGAGCCCCGGCAGTACATGCTGCTGCTCCCCGAGCACGTCATGGTGAAGATCTTCAGCTACCTGCCCACGCAGGCGCTGGCCGCCCTCAAGTGCTCGTGCCACTACTTCAAGTCCATCATCGAGACCTTCGGGGTGCGGGCGGCGGACTCGCGGTGGAACCGGGACCCTCTCTACCGGGACGACCCCTGCAAGCAGTGCAAGAAGCGCTACGAGCGGGGGGACGTGTCGCTGTGCCGCTGGCACCCCAAGCCCTACCACCACGACCTGCCCTACGGGCGCTCGTACTGGATGTGCTGCCGCCGCACCGACCGCGAGGCGCCCGGCTGCCGCACCGGGCTGCACGACAACAACTGGGTGCACCCGGCCGGCGGCCGCAGGGACGAGGGCAGGTGAGGGTGGGACGGACGGGCGGACGGGCAGGACGGACAGAGCGGCGCCGCGGATGCGGACGGGATAAAATAACACCGAGAGAGGAACGGAAAGGGTCGAGCGTGGAAGCGTGGAAGGGAGGGGAGGAGGGTGGGACTGAGGGGGGTGGTGGCGGCGCCGGATGGGTTGGTGGCACTAAGGGGGTGACAGCGTCCTCCAGGGTGGCGTCCCCATGGGATTAACCCAATGGCAATGTCCCCAGATGGGTTGGTGGCACCCAAGGGGGTGACAGCGTCCTCCAGGGTGGTGTCCCCATGGGATTAACCCGATGGCAATGTCCCCAAGAAGGTGACATTGCCGTGCAGGACGGTGTCTCCGTGGAGGAGAATGGGTACAAGCAGTGGTGGTGTCCCTCAGAGGGTGACAATGCCCTCCAGGGTGGTGTCCCCATCAAGGACAATGGGTACAACCAGTGGTGGTGTCCCCAGGTGGGACAGAGGGTGACAATGCCCCCCAGGACAATGCCCCCCATGGAGAACAATGGGTACAAGCAGTGGTGATGTCCCTCAGAGGGTGACAGTGCCCTCCAGGGCGGTGTCACCATGGGATCAACCCAATGGCAATGTCCCCAGCTGGGCTGGTGGCACTAAGGAGGGTGACGGCGTCCTCCAGGGTGGTGTCCCCATCAAGGACAATGGGTACAACCAGTGGTGGTGTCCCTCAGAGGGTGACAATGCCCTCCAGCTTGGTGTCCCCATCAAGGACAATGACATTACCCCAATGGCGCTGTCCCCAGCCGCGCTGGTGGCACCAGGGAGGGTGGCAGTCCCGGCCAGAGTGGCGTCCCCATGGGGGACAATGGGGACAGGCCATGGCGATGTCCCCGAGCCCAATGGCGCTGTCCCCAGCTGGGCTGGTGGCCCCAAGGACAGGGACAATGTCCTCCAGGTTGGTGTGCGCACAGAGGGGAATTGGGACAGCCAGTGGCAATGTCCCTCTGTCCCCCCGTGTCCCTCTGTCCCCCCTGTGTCCCCTCTGTGTCCCTCCGTGTCCCTCTGTCCCCCCTGTGTCCCCTCCCGTGTCCCTCTGTCCCTCCCGTGTCCCCCTGTCCCCCCCTGTGTCCCTCTGTCCCCCCTGTGTCCCCTCCTATGTCCTTCTGTCCCTCTCATGTCCCTCTGTCCCCTCCCATGTCCCTCCCATGTCCCCTCCCGTGTCCCCCTGTCCCTCCCCTGTCCCCTCCCGTGTCCATCTGTCCCCTCCCATATCCCTCTGTCCCCCCGTGTCCCTCCCGTGTCCCTCCCGTGTCCCTCTGTCCCTCCCATGTCCGTCCCTTGCCGCCACACATGGGCGTGGCCTCTCCAATCCCCGCCCCCTCCCCAATCCGCGCGCTCCTCGTCGCCCCACTCCGCCCCTCCCCCTTTAATCCCCGCCCCTCCTCGCCCATTGGCCGCGCCGAGGCCCCGCCCTTCCCGCCCCCGCCGAGGCCCCGCCCCCGCCATGCGCCATCTCCCGGCCGGGCCGCGCCGCCCTCGGGCCGCGGGTTCGAGTCCCGGCCCGGCCCCGGTGCCGCTGCCGGTACCGGAACCGGGGCCGGGCCGGTTCCGGGGGCTCCTCCCGCGGCCCCCGCGCGCGGCGCGGCCGCTGCTGCCGCTGCTGCTGCTGGCGGCGCTGGCGGCCGCCGCCCTCATCCTCGTGTCCTGGCCCGGCGGGGAGCGCGGGGAGAGCGCGCCGGTGAGAGCGGAACCGGGGGTACCGGGGGCGGTAACGGGGGCGATAACGGGGGCGGTAACGGGGTGGGTAATGGGGGGACCGGGGGGGTAACGCGGGGTTAACGGGACACCCCCCCAGTCTCTTCGGGACCCATCAAAATCACCCCGAGATTCCCAAAACTGCTCCAGGACCCCACAAATCCACTCCGGGACCCCCCAAATCCACTCCGGGATCCCCAAAACTGCTCCTGGACCCCCCAAATCCACTCCGGGATCCCCAAAACTGCTCCTGGACCCCCCAAATCCACTCCGGGATCCCCAAATCCACTCCGGGATCCCCCAGATCCACTCCGGGATCCCCAAATCCACTCCGGGACTCCCCAGATCCACTCCGGGACCCCCAAATCCACTTCGGGACCCCAGAACTGCTCCAGGACCCCCCAAATCCACTCCGGGACCCCCCCAAGTCCACTCCGGGACCTCCAAACTGCTCCGGACCCCCCAAATCCACTCCGGGATCCCCCAAATCCACTCCGGGACCTCCAGAACTGCTCCAGGACCCCCAAATCCACTCCGGGACCCCCCAAATCCACTCCGGGATCCCCAAATCCACTCCGGGATCCCCAAAACTGCTCCTGGACCCCCCAGATCCACTCCGGGACCCCCAAATCTACTCCGGGATCCCCAAATCCACTCCGGGATCCCCAAAACTGCTCCTGGACCCCCCAAAATCACTTCGGGACCCCCCAGATCCACTCCGGGACCCCCAAATCCACTCCGGGACCCCCCCAATCCAGTCCGGGACCCCCCAATACTGCTCCAGGACCCCCCAAAATCCCTCCGGACCCTCCAGATCCCCCCAGGACCCCCCCAGAACCCTTTGGGACCCCCCCCAAAACCCCCAAATCCCCCCCAGGAGCCCCCAAAATCCCCCTGGGACCCCTCGGACCGCGCCCTCCGGACCCTCCTGGCCCAGCTGGACCCCGCCCGGCTCTGGGGGTCCCTCCTGAGGCCCCTCCTGCACGAGAGGGTCCCGGGGGGGCCCGGCAGCCGCCACGCGCGAGAGGTGAGACCCCCCCAAAACAGCCCTGGGACCCCCCCAAAACAGCCCCGGGACCCCCGAAACAGCCCCGGGACCCCCAAAACCACTCTGAGAGCCCCCAAAACAGCCCTGGGACCCCCAAAACAGCCCTGGGACCCCCCAAAACCGCCCCGGGACCCCCAAAACAGCCCTGGGACCCCCAAAACCACTCTGAGAGCCCCCAAAACAGCCCTGGGACCCCCCGAAAACAGCCCCGGGACCCCCCAAATCCCCCTGGGACCCCCCAAAACCGATCTGGGACCCCCAAAACCACTCTGAGACCCCCCAATTCCCCCTGGGACCCCCTAAATCCACACAGGGGTAAATCCACACTGAGACACCCCCCCCAAATCCACTCTGAGACCCCCCAAAACCGCCCCGGGACCCCCCAAAACCGATCTGGGACCCCCAAAACAGCCCCGGGACCCCCAAAACCACCCTGGGACCCCCCAAATCTGCCCCAGAGACCCCCAAATCCACACAGAGTCCCCCAAATCCCCCCCTTCAATCCCCCCCAAATCTCCCCAAATTTCCCCAAGTCCCCTCAAATCCCTTTCAGACCCACCCCCAAATCCCCCCCAAATCTCCCCAAATCCCTTCCAGACCCCCCAGATTCCCCCAAAATCTCCCCAAACGCCTCCAAATTTCCCCCAAATCCCCCCCCCAGCACATCCTGTCCCACCTGTGCCCACCTGTCCCTCACCTGTCCCCACCTGTCCCACCTGTCCCTCACCTGTCCCCACCTGTCCCCACCTGTCCCACCTGTCCCCACCTGTCCCCACCTGTCCCACCTGTCCCCCACCTGTCCCACCTGTCCCCACCTGTCCCCACCTGTCCCTCACCTGTCCCCAGCACATCCTGTCCCACCTGTCCCCACCTGTCCCCACCTGCCCCCCACCTGTCCCCATCTGTCCCCACCTGTCCCACCTGTCCCACCTGTGCCCACCTGTCCCCACCTGTCCCACCTGTCCCCACCCTTCCCCACCTGTCCCCACCTGTCCCCACCTGCCCCCCACCTGTCCCTCACCTGTCCCCCACCTGTCCCCACCTGTCCCACCTGTCCCCACCCTTCCCCACCTGTCCCCACCTGTCCCCACCTGCCCCTCACCTGTCCCCAGCACATCCTGTCTCACCTGCGCTCCCTCCGCGCCCGCTGGCACCTGGAGCTGGACACCTTTGTGGCGGCCACGCCCCGCGGGCAGGTGACCTTCAGCAGCGTGGTGGCCACGGCGGCTCCGGCGGCCGCGCGGCGCCTGGCCCTGGCCTGTCACTACGACACCAAGGTGCTCTCACCTGGGCCGGGCTCACCTGGGCCGGGCTCACCTGGGCAGGGCGCACCTGGGCACGGCTCACCTGGGCCGGGCTCACCTGAGCCCTTCGTGGGCGCCACCGACGCCGCCGTGCCCTGCGCGCTCCTGCTGGAGCTGGCGTCGGCCCTGGACGGGCACCTGAGCAGCAGGGAGGGACAGGTGAGCACACCTGGGGGCGGGCGGGGCACCTGGGGGTGGGTGGGGACAGGGACAGGTGAGCACACCTGGGGGTGGGCGGGGCACCTGGGGGTGGGTGGGGACAGGTGTGCACACCTGGGGGCGGGCAGGGCACCTGGGGGTGGGTGGGGACAGGGACAGGTGAGCACACCTGGGGGTGGGCGGGGCACCTGGGGACGGGTGGGGACAGGGACAGGTGGGGACACCTGGGGACGGGTGGGGACAGGTGAGCACACCTGGGGACGGGCGGGGCATCTGGGGATGGGTGGGGACACCTGGGGATGGGTGGGGACACCTGGGGGTGTGTGGGGACAGGGACAGGTGGGGACAGGTGAGCACACCTGGGGACAGGTGGGGACACCTGGGGATGGGTGGGGACAGGTGGGGACACCTGGGGACAGGTGGGTGTCACCTCAGAACACCTGGGTGTCACCTGGGGGTGTGGCAGGTGTGTGACACAGGTGTGCCGGGTGTGACTCAGGTGTGCCAGGCCAGGTGTGTGTGCCGGACCAGGTGTGTGTGCCCCAGGTGTGTGTGCCAGGCCAGGTGTGCCCCAGGTGTGTGTGCCCAGGTGTGTGTGCCCAGGTGTGCCAGGCCAGGTGTGACGCAGGTGTGCCCCAGGTGTGACGCAGGTGTGTCCCCAGGTGTGTCCCCAGGTGTGACGCAGGTGTGACACAGGTGTGCCCCAGGTGTGTGTGTCCCCAGGTGTGTCCCCAGGTGTGCCCCAGGTGTGTGTGCCCCAGGTGTGTGTGTCCCCAGGTGTGCCCCAGGTGTGCCCCAGGTGTGTGTGCCAGGCCAGGTGTGCCCCAGGTGTGTGTGTCCCCAGGTGTGACGCAGGTGTGTCCCCAGGTGTGTGTGCCCCAGGTGTGTGTGTCCCCAGGTGTGCCAGGCCAGGTGTGCCCCAGGTGTGCCCCAGGTGTGCCCAGGTGTGCCCCAGGTGTGTGTCCCCAGGTGTGTGTCCCCAGGTGTGCCCCAGGTGTGCCCAGGTGTGCCCCAGGTGTGTGTCCCCAGGTGTGACTCAGGTGTGTCCCCAGGACCCGCCCGTGACGCTGCAGTTGCTGTTCCTGGACGGGGAGGAGGCGTTCGGCACCTGGAGCGAGAGCGACTCCCTGTACGGGGCGCGGCACCTGGCGGGGACAATGGCGGCCAGGGGCCACCCCGCGGGGTCAGAGGTCACCGCCATGGTCAGTGCCGGGGTCAGGGGGCACGGGGACACACAGGGGACACAGGGACAGGGACACACAGGGACACACCTGGGACACACCTGGGGACACACCTGGGGACAGGGACACTGGGACACACAGGGATACACCTGGGACACACCTGGGGACAGGGACACAGGGACACACTTGGGGACACACCTGGGGACTCATCTGGGGACAGGGACACAGGGACACACCTGGGGACAGGGACACAGGGACACAGAGGGACAGGGACACACCTGGGGACACACCTGGGGACAGGGACACCTGGGGACATGGGGACAGGGACACAGGGCCACACCTGGGGACAGGGACACAGGGACACACAGGGACAGGGACACACCTGGGGACACACCTGGGACACACCTGGGGACAGGGACACAGGGACACACCTGGGGACACACCTGGGACACACCTGGGCACAGGGACACAGGGACACACGTGGGACACACCTGGGGACACACCTGGGGTCGCTCCCTGTACGGGGCGCGGCACCTGGCGGGGACAATGGCGGCCAGGGGCCACCCCGCGGGGTCAGAGGTCACCGCCATGGTCAGTGCCATGCAGGGGACGCTGTCCCTGTGCCCCCACATCCGTGTCCCCGTGTGTCCCTGTGTGTCCCTGTCCCCATGCTGTCCCCATGGTGTCCCCTGCATGTCCCTGTGTCCGTCCCTGTGTCCATCCCTGTGTCCTTGTCACTGTGCTGTCCCCATGCTGTCCCTGTGTCCCCATGTCCCTGTGATGTCCCCTCCCTGTCCCCATGTCCCATCTGCATCCCTGTCTCGTGTGTGTCCCCTGTGTCCATCCCTGTGTCCCCGTGCTGTCCCCATGGTGTCCCTGTGTCCATCCCTGTGTCCCCATGGTGTCCCCATGGTGTCCCCATGGTGTCCCCTGCATGTCCCCTGTGTCCGTCCCCGTGTCCCTGTCCCCACGCTGTCCCCACGCTGTCCCCATGGTGTCCCTGTGTCCAGCCCTGTGTCCCCATGGTGTCCCCATGGTGTCCCCATGGTGTCCCCTGTGTGTCCCCATGTCCCCATGGTGTCCCTATCCCCATGGTGTCCCCTGTGTGTCCCCATGGTGTCCCCACGGTGTCCCCTGTGTCCCCAGAGCCTGCTGGTGCTGCTGGACCTGCTGGGTGCCCCCAGCCCTGTCCCCTGTCCCCTGTGTCCGTCCCTCTGTCCCTGTCCCCATGGTGTCCCCTGTGTTCCCTGTGTCCCACGGTGCCCCCGCACTGTCCCCATGCTGTCCCCACGGTGTCCCCACGGTGTCCCCATGGTGTCCCCAGAGCCTGCTGGTGCTGCTGGACCTGCTGGGTGCCCCCAGCCCTGTCCCCATGGTGTCCCCTGTGTGTCCCCATGTCCCATCTGTGTCCCTGTTCCCTGTGTGTCCCTGTCCCCATGCTGTCCCCACGGTGTCCCCACGGTGTCCCCTGTGTGTCCCCAGAGCCTGCTGGTGCTGCTGGACCTGCTGGGCGCCCCCAGCCCTGTCCCCGTGCTGTCCCCTGTGTGTCCCCTGTGTCCCCTGTGTGTCCCCATGTCCCGTCTGTGTCCCTGTCCCCATGCTGTCCCCACGGTGTCCCCACGGTGTCCCCATGGTGTCCCCAGAGCCTGCTGGTGCTGCTGGACCTGCTGGGCGCCCCCAGCCCCGCCATCCACAGCCACTTCCCCCAGAGCCACCGCTGGTTCCTGCGCCTGCACGGCATCGGTGAGGGGACAATGGGGACATTGGGGACACTGGGGGGACACTGGGGGGACATTGGGGGGATTGGGGGACACGGGGGACATTGGGGGGATTGGGGGGGCATTGGGGACATTGGGGGGGCATTGGGGGCACTGGGGACACTGGGGGACATTGGGGACATTTGGGGGATTGGGGGACACTGGGGGGACATGAGGGACACTGGGGACATTGGGGGGATTGAGGGGATTTGGGACACTGGAGGGGACACTGGGGACAGGGCAGGGATGGGGAGGGGACAGGATTGGGGACACAGTGGAGGGGTGGGGACAATGGGAAAGGGTGGGGACGGGAACAGTGACATGGGATGGCCCCGATGTCCCTGTGATGTCCCCAATGTCCCCCAATGTCCCCATTGTCCTCAATGCCCCCAATGTCCCCCCATTGTCCCCAATGCCCCCAATGTCCCCATTGTCCTCAATGCCCCCAATGTCCCCTTGGTGCCCCCAATGTCCCCCCAGTGTCCCCCAATGCCCCCAATCCCCGCATTGTCCCCAATGTCCCCAATGCCCCCAATGTCCCCCAATGTCCCCAATCCTCCCAATATCCCCATTGCCCCCATTGCCCCCATTGCCCCCAATGTCCCCCCATTGCCCCCAATGCCCCCAACGTCCCCAATGTCCCCATTGTCCCCATTGTCCCCAATGTCCCCATTGTCCCCAATCCCCCCATTGTCCCCAATGTCCCCACTGTCCCCGTTGTCCCCTCAGAGCAGCGTTTGCGCCGCCTGGGGCTCCTGCAGTCGCCGCCGCCGCCGTTTTTCCGCCTGGCGCTGGCCCCGGGCCCCGTCGAGGACGACCACGTTCCCTTCCTGCGGCGAGGTGACGTCCCCGAGTGTCCCCGAGTGTCCCCGAGTGTCCCCCGGGCTCCTCGGTGTGCCCCGGGGGCCCCAAATGTCCCTCAGTGTCCCCCAATGTCCCCCCAATGTCCCTCAGTGTCCCCAATGTGTCCCCAATGTCCCCCATATGTCCCCCAGGTGCCCCAAATGTCCCCAATGTCCCCTGTCCCCCCATTGTCCCCCCATTGTCCCTCAGTGTCCCCATTGTCCCCAGTGTCCCCAATCCCCCCATTGTCCCCAATGTGTCCCCATTGTCCCCAGGTGTCCCCAATGTCCCCAATGTCCCCAATGTGTCCCCATTGTCCCCAATGTCCCCCATTGTCCCCAGGTGTCCCCAATGTCCCCAATGCCCCCAATGTCCCCAATGTCCCCAATCCCCCCAATGTCCCCAATCTCCCCAATGTCCCCAGGTGTCCCCAATGTGTCCCCATTGTCCCCAGGTGTCCCCAGGTGTCCCCAATGTGTCCCCAATGTCCCCAATGTCCCCAATGTGTCCCCATTGTCCCCAGGTGTCCCGGTGCTCCACGTGATCCCGACGCCGTTCCCGCGGGTCTGGCACACCCTTGGGGACACCGAGGACAATCTGCACCCCCCGACCGTGCACGACCTGGCCAAGGTCCTGCTGCTCTTCGTGGCCGAGTTCCTGCAGCTCTGACCCCGAAAAAACCCCAAAAACGCAAAAAAAAACCGCCCGAAAATGTAAAATTTAAAAAAAATACAAAAAACCCAAAAAAACCGAAAAAAAACCCCCAAAGAAACCCCAAAAAACCCCAAAAAAACCCCCGGACCTGGCCAAGGTCCTGCTGCTCTTCGTGGCCGAGTTCCTGCAGCTCTGACCCCAAAAAACCCCAAAAACGCGAAAAAAAACAACCCCAAAATGTAAAATTTCAAAAAAACCACAAAAACCACAAAAAAACCACAAAAAAAACCCCAAAAAAATCCCCAGACCTGGCCAAGGTCCTGCTGCTCTTCGTGGCCGAGTTCCTGCAGCTCTGACCCCGAAAAAACCCCAAAAACGCGAAAAAAAAAACGCCCGAAAATGTAAAATTTAAAAAAAATACAAAAAACCCAAAAAAACCGAAAAAAAACCACAAAAAAAACCCCAAAAAAACCCCCGGACCTGGCCAAGGTCCTGCTGCTCTTCGTGGCTGAATTCCTGCAGCTCTGACCCCGAAAAAACCCAAAAAACGCGAAAAAAAAAAACCCGAAAATGCAAAATTCAAAAAAACCACAAAAAAACCAAACAAAAAAAAACCAAAAAAAAAAAACCCCCCAAAAAACCCAAAAATTCAAAAAAAACCCCAAAAATAAAAAGAAAAACAAAAAAAACCCAAACCCTCAAATACCCCAAAAAAACCCCAATAAACACAAACAAAAAAATTCCAAAACCACCAAAATTTGCCTTTTATTGCCGGGATTTGGGGGCGCAGCTGAGGTCACACCTGAGGGGGGAAGAGAGCGGTGAAAGGGGGGGGGTCCGGGGGGGATTTTGGGGTTTCTGGGTGGGATTTGGGGTCCCGGGGGGGATTTTGGGGTTTCTGGGGGGGATTTGGGGTCTTAGGGGAAGATTTGGGGGTCTTGGGTGGGGATTTTGGGGTTTTGGGGGGGATTTTGGGGTCCCGGGTGGGGATTTTGGGGTTTCTGAGGGGATTTTGGGGTCCTGGGTGGGGATTTTGGGGTTTCTGAGGGGATTTTGGGGTCCTGGGTGGGGATTTTGGGGTTTTCTGGGGGTTATTTTGGGGTTCCCGGGTGGGGATTTTTGGGGTCCCGGGGGGGATTTTGGGGTCCTGGGGAGGATTTTGGGGTTTCTGAGGGGAAGATTTGGGGGTCCTGGGCGGGGATTTTGGGGTCCCGGGTGGGGATTTTGGGGGTCCCAGGTGGGGATTTTGGGGTCCTGGGTGGGGATTTTGGGGTTTCTGGGTGGGGATTTTGGGGTCCTGGGGTTATTTTGGGGTCCCGGGGGTTATTTTGGGGTTTCTGGGTGGGAATTTGGGGTTTCTGGGTGGGGATTTTGGGGTTTCTGAGGGGATTTTGGGGTCCTGGGTGGGGATTTTGGGGGTCCCAGGTGGGGATTTTGGGGTCCTGGGTGGGGATTTTGGGGTTTCTGGGTGGGGATTTTGGGGTTTTCTGGGGGTTATTTTGGGGTTTCTGGGGGTGATTTTGGGGTCCCGGGGGTCTCACCCTGGTGGCCGAGGGTCTCTGTGGCCGCCGCTCCGGCCCCGGGGGGCTCAGCCCGGGGGTCCCCCCCGCGTCCGCCGGGGTCCTGGGGCCAAAACCCCACAGTGAGACCCCCCCAGAAAGCCCCAAATGGGACCCCCCAAAAATCCCCCAAATCCAACCTGGGACCCCCCAAAAATCCCCCAAATCCCCACCTGGGACTCTCAGAGAGACCCCAAAAAACCCCCAAATCCTCTTGGAACTCGCTGAGAGACCCTAAAATCCCCCAGAACTGCCCCAAAACCCCAAACTGCCCCAAACCCCCCCAAAATCACCCCAAGCCCCTTAAAACCCCCGAAACTGCCCCAAACTGCCCCAACCTCCCCCCCAAACCACCCCGAACCCCCCCAAAATCACCCCAAACCCCTTAAAATCCCCGAAACTGCCCCAAACCCCCCCAAAACCACCCCGAACCCCCCAAAACCACCCCAAACTGCCCCAAGACCACCCTAAAACCCCCCCAAAACCACCCCGAACCCCCCTAAAATCACCCCAAACTGCCCTAAACCCCCCAAAACCACCCCAACCCTCTCCCCAAAGCCCCCCAAAGTCACCCCAAACGCCCCCAAACTGCCCTAAACCCCCCTAAAATCACCCCAAAGTTCCCCAAAGCCCCCCAAAGTCACCCCAAACTGCCCCAAACTGCCCTAAACCCCCCTAAAATCACCCCAACCCTCTCCCCAAATCACCCCAAAGTTCCCCAAAGCCCCCCAAAGTCACCCCAAACTGCCCCAAACCCCCCCAAAATCACCCCAAAACCCCCCCGAACCCCCCAAATCACCCCAAACCCCACCCAAACCCCCCCAAACCACCCCAAATCTCTCCCCCCCACGCCCCTCACCCGCTGCCCCGCCGCCTCCTGGCCACGGCCAGCCCCACGCCGGGCGCGAGCAGCAGCAGCGGGAGCGCGCACAGCGCCAGCGGCGCCGCGCCCCGGGGCCGCCCCGCTCCGGGGGCGGGGCCGGAGGCGGGGCCCGGCGGAGGGGGCGGGGCCGCGGCCCCCGGCGCGCGCTCCTGGCAGCGCTCGCCCATGAAGCCGCGCGCGCATGCGCAGACGGGGCCCGAGAAGTGCGTGAAGCACGTGCCGCCGTGCGCGCAGGGGTTGGGCGCGCAGGCGCCGTGGCGGCGGCGGCAGCGCGGGCCCGCGAAGCCGAGCGTGCAGGTGCAGGTGAAGGCGTTGGCGCCGTCCTGGCAGGTGCCGCCGTGCGCGCACGGGTTCGGGCTGCAGTCGTCCGCGTTGTGCTGGCAGCGGCGGCCCGAGAAGCCCGGAGGGCAGCGGCACAGCGGGGCCAGGCCCTGCGCGTCCCGGCACAGGCCGCCTGAGGGCGGGGGGAGAGGGGGGAAAATGGGGAAAATATATGAGAAAAATTGGGGGAAAAATGGGGAAAATGGGGAAAATATATATGAGAAAAATGGGGGGAAAAATTAAAAAAAAATGGGGAAAATATATGAGAAAAATTAGGGGGGAAAAATTAAAAAAATGGGGAAAATATATGAGAAAAATTAGGGGGGAAAAATTAAAAAAAATGGGGAAAATATATGAGAAAAATTAGGGGGGAAAAATTAAAAAAAATGGGGAAAATATATGAGAAAAATTAGGGGGGAAAAATTAAAAAAAATGGGGAAAATATATGAGAAAAATTAGGGGGGAAAAATTAAAAAAAATGGGGAAAATATATGAGAAAAATTAGGGGGGAAAAATTAAAAAAAATGGGGAAAATATATGAGAAAAATTAGGGGGGAAAAATTAAAAAAAATGGGGAAAATATATGAGAAAAAATGAGGAAAAATATGAGAAAAATGGGGGGGGGGAAATGGGGGTAAAATGGGGGGGAGATATATGAGAAAAATGAGAAAAATGGGGGAAAAATAAAGAGAAAAATAGAGGTGAAAATGAGAAAAATGGGGGGAAAAATATGAGAAAAAATGGGGGGGGAAATGAGGAAAATGGAGGGGAAAATATGAGAAAAATTGGGGGGGGGAAATTAAAAAAATGGGGAAAAATATGAGAAAAAATGGGGGGGAAAATATGAGAAAAATTGGGGGGAAAAATGGGGAAAAAAAAGGTGAGAAAAATAGAGCTGAAAATGAGGAAAATGGGGGGGAAAAAAGAGAAAAATTGGGAGGGAAAATGAGGAAAATGGGGGGGGAAAATTGAGAAAAATGGGGAAAAAATATGAGAAAAAATGGGGGGGGAAATGAGGAAAATGGGGAAAAAATATGAGAAAAAATGGGAGGAAGTATGAGAAAAAATGGGGGGGAAATGAGGAAAATGGGGGGGAAAAATGGGGAAAAAAAAAGAGGTGAAAGGGAGGAGAGGAAGAGGGGTCGGGGATCAATCTCGGGTTTCCGGGGAGGTTTTTTGGGTGTTTTGTTTGTTTGTTTGTTTTTTGGGGTGTTTTGGGATTTTTTGGGGATTTTTTTGGGGTTTTTTTTTAAGTCTCTCGCCATCCAAACAGTAGTGGGGATTTTTGGGGGGATATTTTGGGCCATTTTTGGGCTGTTTTGGGGCCGTTTCTCACCATTGAGGCAGTAGCAGGGTTTTAAGGAGTGTTTTTGGGTGTTTTTGGGGTATTTTTGGGGTAATTTTGGGCCATTTTTGGCCCATTTCTCACCGTTCAAGCAGTAGCTGGGCTCGCAGCGATCCGCCCGGCAGTTTTAGGGGGTGTTTTTGGGGTAATTTTGGGTGTTTTTGGGCCATTTCTCACCATTCAGGCAGTAGCTGGGCTCGCAGCGATCCGCCCGGCAGTTTTAGGGGGGGTTTTTGGGGTATTTTAGGGTGTTTTTGGGGTAATTTTGGCCCATTTTTGGCCCATTTCTCACCGTTCAAGCAGTAGCTGGGCTCGCAGCGATCCACCCGGCAGTTTTAGGGGGTGTTTTTGGGGTATTTTAGGGTGTTTTTGGGGTATTTTAGGTGTTTTTGGGGCTGTTTCTCACCATTGAGGCAGTAGCTGGGCTCGCAGCGACCCGCCCGGCAGTTTTAGGGGGTGTTTTTGGGGTAATTTTGGGTGTTTTTAGCCCATTTTTGGCCCATTTCTCACCGTTGAGGCAGTAGCTGGGCTCGCAGCGATCCGCCCGGCAGTTTTAGGGGGTGTTTTTGGGGCGTTTTTGGAGTATTTTTGGGTCATTTTGGGCCATTTTTGGCCCATTTCTCACCGTTCAGGCAGTAGCTGGGCTCGCAGCGATCCGCCCGGCAGTTTTAGGGGGTGTTTTTGGGGGTAATTTAGAGGATTTTGGGCCATTTCTCACCATTGAGGCAGTAGCTGGGCTCGCAGCGATCCGCCCGGCGCTCGCAGTTGGAGCCGCGGAACCCGGGCGGGCACCGGCAGCTGTACCCGGGGGCGGTCCCGGGGTCGGGGGCGCAGGCGCCGCCGTTGAAGCAGGGCCCGAGGGCGCAGGGGGAGGGCGGCACCTCCGGCAGCGGGAACGGGACCCCCGGGACCACCGGGACCACCGGGAGGGCATCGGGGACCACCGGGACCCCCGGGGGATGGGCTGGGACCACCGGGAGGGGCTCTGGGACCCCCACGAGGGGCTCCGGGACCACCTGGATGGCATTGGGGACCCCCGGGAGATGCTCTGGGACCACCGGGACCCCCGGGAGGGGCTCTGGGACCCCTGGGAGGGCACCAGGGACCCCCGGGACCCCCACAAGGGGCTCCGGGACCCTCGGGACATGGGCTGGGATCCCCGGGAGGGGCTCCGGGACCCTCGGGACCCTCGGGAGGGGCTCTGGGACCCCCACAAGGGGCTCTGGGATGGCACCAGGGACCCCCGGGACCACCGGGACCACCGGGAGGGGCTCCGGGACCCCCCGGGATGGCATTGGGGACCCCCGGGAGATGCTCTGGGACCCCCGGGAGGGGCTCCGGGACCCTCAGGAGGGGCTCTGGGACCCCCGGGACCACCGGGACCCCTGGGAGGGGCTCCGGGACAGCAGCAGGGACCCTCAGGAGGGGCTCTGGGACCCCCGGGAGGGCACCAGGGACCCCCGGGAGATGCTCTGGGACCCCCGGGAGGGGCTCCGGGGCTTTCGGGATACCCAGGAGAGGCTCCGGGACCCCCGGGAGGGGCTCTGGGACCCCCGGGACCCCCGGGAGGGGCTCGGGCGGGGCCGGAGCTCCGGGGGTCGCCGCCGGTGCCGCCGGGATCTCGCAGCCGCTGCCGGGGCCCTGCGGGGACAGCGCCGTTACCGGGGCCGGGGGGGGGGCACGGGGGGGGGGGTCCCGGTTTGGGGGGGGTGGGGGGGGGGGTCCGCACTCACCGCGCAGGCGCCGCAGGGGCTGGGGGGGGCGCAGGGACCCCCCCGACACCGCCCTGAGGGGACAGAGGGGGGTTCGGGTCATTTTTGGGGTTTTTCGGGTATTTTTTGGGGGGGTTTGGGTTATTTTTTGGGCGGGTTTTGGATTATTTTTTTGGGGGTGTTTCGGGTCATTTTTAGGGGGGTTTCTCGGGTCATTTTTGGGGGGGTTTCGGGTCATTTTTGGGGAGGTTTCTCGGGTTATATTTGGGGTGGTTTCGGGTTATATTTGGGGGGGTTTCGGGTCATTTTTGGGGGTTTCTCGGGTCATTTTTGGGGCGGTTTCGGGTCATTTTTTGGGGGTGTTTCGGGTCATTTTTGGGGGCGTTTCTGGTCATTTTTGGGGGCGTTTCGGGTCATTTTTTGGGGGGGTTTGGGGTCATTTTTGGAGGGATTTCGGGTCATTTTTTGGGGGGATTTCGGGTTATTTTTTGGGGTGGTTTCGGATCGTTTTTTGGGGGAGTTCGGGTGATTTTTGGGGGATTTTTGGGGTCATTTTTTGGGGGTTTTTCGGGTCATTTTTGGGGGGGTTCGGGTTATATTTGGGGCGGTTTCGGGTCATTTTTTGGGGGTGTTTCGGGTCATTTTTGGGGGCGTTTCTGGTCATTTTTGGGGGCGTTTCGGGTCATTTTTTGGGGGGTTTCTCGGGTCATTTTTGGGGTGGTTTCCGGTTATTTTTTTGGGGGGGTTTCGGGTCATTTCTGGGGGGGTTTCCGGTTATTTTTTGGGCGAGTTCGGGTTATATTTGGGGGGGGGTTTCGGGTCATTTTTGGGGGTTTTTCGGGTCATTTTTGGGGGGTTTTTCGGGTCATTTTTGGGGGGGTTTGGGGTCATTTTTTAGGGGGGTTTCTCGGGTCATTTTTGGGGGTTTTTCGGGTCATTTTTGGGGGTTTTTCGGGCCATTTTTTGGGTGGGTTTCGGGTCATTTTTTGGGGGGGTTTCGGGTTATTTTTTGGGTGTGTTTCGAGTCATTTTTTGGGGGTTTTTCGGGCCATTTTTTGGGTGGGTTTCGGGTCATTTTTGGGGGGGTTTCGGGTTATTTTGGGGGGGTTTCGGGTCATTTTTGGGGGGGTTTCGGGTCATTTTTGGGTGGATTTCGGGCCGTTTTTTGGGGAGGGGGGGGTCACTCACGGGGGTCCCTCCAGCAGCCGCGGGGGGGGGGCGCAGCCCCGGGGGGCGGGGCGGGGGTGGGGGGAGGGGCAGCGCAGGCGCGCCCCGAAGCGCAGCCCCCCCCCCCGCCCCCCCCCGCCAGGGCCCCCCCGGGCTCAGGCGCGGCCTCGACACCGCCCGGGCCACGAGGCGCAGGGGGGGGCCCTGGAACGGGGGAAAAATGGGGAAAAATGGGGAAAAGGGGCGGGGTCAGAGCGGCCAGGACCCCCCCGGACCCCCCCAGAACCCCCCGGGACCCCCAGGCCCAAATTCACCCCAAAACCCCCCAAAATCTCCGTTTGTTCCCCGCCCCAAAACCCCCGGGTTTGTCCCCAAATTTCCTTCCCCGACCTAAAATTTTCCTCCCAAACTCCAAAATTCCCCCCCGAGATCCCCCCAGAACCCCCCGGGACCCCCAGACCCAAATTAACCCCGCCAAGTCCAAACCTCCCCCAAAATCTCCGTTTGTTCCCCGCCCCAAAACCCCCGGGTTTGTCCCCAAATTTCCTTTCCCGAACCCAAATTTCTCTCCCCAAGGCCCCCAAATTTCCCCCTCCCCAAACCCCGAAATTTCCACCCCAAACCCCAAAATTTCCACCCCAAACCCCAAACTTTCCCCCAAGACCCCAAATTTCCCTTCCAAGACCCCAAAATTTCCACCCCAAACCCCAAATTTCCCCTCCAGGACCCCAAAATTTCCACCCCAAACCCCAAATTTTCCCTCCAAGACCCCAAATTTCGCCTCCAGGACCCCAAATTTCCCTTCCGAGACCCCCAAATCCCCCCCAAATCCCCCTCACCGGGGGCTCCGCTCTCCTCCAGCCGCCAGGACTCGACCACGAGCGAGACGCTGCCCTGGGGGGGGGGCGAGAATTTGGGGAGGGGTCTCGGATTTTGGGGAAGGGGTCTCATCATATTCTGGGGAGGGGTCCGGGATTTTGGGGCGGGGTCTCCCATTTGGGGAGGGGGTCTGGAATTTTGGGGCGGGGTCTCCCATTGGAGGGGGGCTCTAGAATTTTTGGGGAGGGGTCTCCCATTTTGGGGAGGGGCCTCGCATTTAGGGAGGGGTCCCGGATTTGGGGCGGGGTCTCCCCCGTTTGGGGCGGGCTTTCCCCATTTCAGGGCGGGCTCTCCCCCCTTTGGGGCGGGGTCTCTCCCATTTTGGGGCGGGGTTTCCCCCACGTTGGGGCGGGGTCTCCCCCATTTTGGGGCGGGGTCTCCCATTTGGGGCGGGGTCTCCCCCATTTCGGGGCGGGGTCTCCCCCATTTCAGGGCGGGGTCTCCCCCATTTCGGGGCGGGGTTTCCCCATTTTGGGGCGGGGTCTCCCCCACGTTGGGGCGGGGTCTCCCCCATTTCGGGGCGGGGTCTCCCATTTGGGGCGGGCTCTCCCCTATTTCGGGGCGGGCTCTCCCCCATTTCGGGGCGGGGTTTCCCCCATTCGGGGCGGGGTTTCCCCATTTCGGGGCGGGGTCTCCCCCATTTCAGGGCGGGGTCGCCCCCACGTTGGGGCGGGGTCTCCCCCATTTCGGGGCGGGGTCTCCCCATTTTGGGGCGGGGTCTCCCCCATTTCAGGGCGGGGTCTCCCCCATTTCGGGGCGGGGTTTCCCCATTTCAGGGCGGGGTCTCCCCCATTTCGGGGCGGGGTCTCCCCCATTTCAGGGCGGGGTCTCCCCCATTTCGGGGCGGGCTCTCCCCCCTTTGGGGCGGGGTCTCCCCCCATTTCAGGGCGGGGTTTCCCCCATTTCGGGGCGGGCTCTCCCCCATTTCGGGGCGGGGTCTCCCCAATTTGGGGCGGGGTCTCACCGGCCAGGGGAAGGCCAGCGGCAGCCGCAGCATCCGGGGGGCTCCGGGCGCGGGGGGGGGGCCCGGGGGGGCTCTGCGCGACCCCCAGGCCGCAGCCCCGCCCCCCGGGGGGGCGCAGGCAGAGCCGGAACTGGAGGCGGCACGAGGGGGGGGGCGGGGCCCCGCAGGGACCCCCGGGACCCCCGCGCGCCGAGAGCACGCGCAGCTCCAGGACCCCCAAGGGGCGGCCCTGGAAACCCCCAAATTAACCCAAATTAACCCGAGATTACACCAAAATTAACCTAAAATCAACCCGAAATCAACCCCCGAAATTACCCCGAAATTAAACCCAAAATGAACCCGAAATTACACCAAAATTAACCTAAAATCAACCCGAAATTAACCCGAAATCAACCCAAAATCACACCCGAAATTAACCCATAATTAACCCGAAATAACCCCGAAATTAACCCGAAATTAGCCCAAAATCACACCCGAAATTAACCCGAAATTACACCAAAATTAACCCAAAATAACCCCGAAATTAACCCGAAATCAACCCAAAATCACACCCGAAATCAACCCAAAATTAACCCAAAATTAACCCAAAATTACACCCGAAATTAACCCAAAATTAACCCGAAATCACCCCCGAAATTACACCAAAATTACACCAAAATCACCCCAAAATTAACCCGAAATTACCCCCGAAATTACCCCGAAATTACCCCAAAATTAACCCGAAATTATCCTAAAATTACCCCAAAATCACCCCCGAAATCACCCCGAAATTAGCCAAAAATCAACCCGAAATTACCCCAAAATTAGCCAAAAATCACCCCCGAAATGACCCCAAAATGAACCCGAAATCAACCCGAAATTACACCGAAATTAACCCAAAATCACACCCGAAATTAACCCAAAATTACACAAAAATCACCCCCGAAATTACCCCGAAATTACCCCAAAATGAACCCGAAATTACACCAAAATTAACCCAAAATCAACCCAAAATTACCCCGAAATTAACCCAAAATCACCCCCAAAATTACCCCGAAATCACCCCCGAAATTAACCCAAAATTACCCCAAAATTGCCCAAAAGAGCCCCGAAATTACCCCAAAACCCCCCAAATTACACCAAAATTACACCCAGGACCCCCAAAACCCCCAAAATTACCACAAAGAGCCCCAAATTTACCCCAAAGAGACCCAAAATCCCCCCGAGACCCCAAAATCCACCCCGAGACCCCAAAATCCCCCCCAAGACTCCAAATTACCCCCGAGAGTCCAAAATTAGCCCAAAGTGCCCCAAAATTACCCCGACACCCCCAAATTACCCCAAAATCGCCCCCAGGATGCCAAAATCTCCCCCCCAAGACCGCCAAAATTACCCCCAGGACCCAAAAATTGCCCCCAGATCCCCAAAATCCCCCCAGAAACCCCAAAATCTCCCTCCCAAGACCCCCAAAATTACCCCCAGAAACCCCAAAATCCCCGCAGATCCCCGAAATCCCCTCAGAAACCCCAAAATTACCCCAAGAAACCCCAAAATTGCCCCCAGATCCCCAAAATCCCCGCAGAACCCCCAAAATCCCCTCAGAAACCCCAAATTCCCCCAGAAACACCAAAATTACCCCCAGAAACCCCAAAATCTCCCCCCAGGACCCCAAAATGTCCCTCCCAAGACCCCAAAAATCACCCCCAGAAACCCCAAAATCGCCCCCAGGACCCCCAAAATTGCCCCAAGATCCCCAAAATTACTCCAAGAAACCCAAAAATCCCCCCCAGAAACCCCAAAATTCCCCCAAAACCCTAAAATCCCCCCCAAGACCCCCAAAATCTGCTCAGAAACCCCAAAATCCCCCCAGAAATCCCAAAATCTCCCTCCCAAGACCCCCAAAATCCCCCCAAGACCCCCAAAAATCCCCCCCAGGACCCCCAAAATTGCCCCCAGAAACCCCAAAATTGCCCCCAGGACCCCCCAAAATCCCTCCTAAGACCCCCAAATTGCCCCAGGACCCCCAAAATCCCCCCAAGACCCCCAAAATTACCCCCAGAAACCCCAAATTACCCCAAGACCCCCAAAATTGCCCCCAAAATTCCCCCAGGACCCCCAAAATCCCCCCAAGACCCCAAAATCCCCACCCGGGACCCCCAAAATTACCCCCAGAAACCCCAAATTACCCCAAGAAACCCCAAAATTGCCCCCAGGACCCCCAAAATCCCCCCCAGAAACCCCAAAATCCCCCCCGGCCCCCCCCCCCCCCCAAATTCCGCCCCCCCCTCACCGGGGCGGGGCCGAGGAGGAGGAGGAGGAGGAGGAAGGGCAGGAGGGGGAGGGGCGCCATGGGGGTCCCGCCGGGGCCGGGGCTCGGCCGGGTCTGAGCCGCGCGCCGCCCCCAGACCCATTTGAATGGGGCAGAGCCCCGCCCACCGCCCCGCCCACCGCGGCAGAGCCACGCCCCCAACTCCCAAAAAAGGAGATTGGGACCCAAAAAAGGAGATTGGGACCCAAAAAAGGAGATTGGGACCCAAAAAAGGGAGATTCAGACCCAAAAAAGGAGATTGGGACCCAAAAAAGGAGATTGGGACCCAAAAAAGGGAGATTCAGACCCAAAAAAGGAGATTGGGACCCAAAAAAGGAGATTGGGACCTAAAAAAGGAGATTGGGACCCAAAAAAGGAGATTGGGACCCAAAAAAGGAGATTGGGACCCAAAAAAGGGAGATTCAGACCCAAAAAAGGGAGATTCAGACCCAAAAAAGGAGATTGGGACCCAAAAAAGGAGATTGGGACCTAAAAAAGGAGATTGGGACCCAAAAAAGGAGATTGGGACCCAAAAAAGGAGATTGGGACCCAAAAAAGGGAGATTCAGACCCAAAAAAGGGAGATTGGGACCCAAAAAAGGAGATTGGGACCCAAAAAAGGGAGATTGGGACCCAAAAAAGGAGATTTGGACCCAAAAAAGGAGATTGGGACCTAAAAAAGGGAGATTGGGACCCAAAAAAGGAGATTGGGACCCAAAAAAGGAGATTGGGACCCAAAAAAGGGAGATTCAGACCCAAAAAAGGAGATTGGGGCCCAAAAAAGGAGATTGGGACCTAAAAAAGGAGATTGGGACCCAAAAAAGGAGATTGGGACCCAAAAAAGGGAGATTCAGACCTAAAAAAGGAGATTGGGACCCAAAAAAGGAGATTGGGACCTAAAAAAGGGAGATTCAGACCTAAAAAAGGAGATTGGGACCCAAAAAAGGAGATTGGGACCCAAAAAAGGGAGATTGGGACCCAAAAAAGGGAGATTCAGACCTAAAAAAGGAGATTGGGACCCAAAAAAGGAGATTGGGACCCAAAAAAGGGAGATTGGGACCCAAAAAAGGGAGATTGGGACCCAAAAAAGGAGATTCAAACCCAAAAAAGGGAGATTGGGACCTAAAAAAGGAGATTGGGACCCAAAAAAGGAGATTGGGACCCAAAAAAGGGAGATTGGGACCCAAAAAAGGGAGATTCAGACCCAAAAAAAGGAGATTTGGACCCAAAAAAAGGAGATTTGGACCCAAAAAAGGGAGATTGGGACCTAAAAAGGGAGATTGGGACCTAAAAAAGGAGATTCAAACCCAAAAAAGGGAGATTTAGACCCAAAAAAGGGAGATTGGGACCTAAAAAAGGAGATTCAGACCCAAAAAAGGAGATTCAGACCCAAAAAAGGAGATTCAAACCCAAATCTGCCCCAAAAAGGGGGATTTGTCCCCAAAAAGCCGATTCAGCCCCAAAACCTCCCCAAAAAAGGAGATTCAGCCCCAAAACCGCGGGGTTTGGACCCAAAACCCCCTCAAAAATGGGATTCGGCCCCAAACCCACCCAAACCCGCCGGATTCTGCCCCAAAACCTCCCAAAAAGGAGGATTCAGCCCCAAAAATGGGAACTCGGCTGCAAACCCTCCCCCAAAAAAGCGGAATTCCACCCCAAAAGATCCCAAAACCGTGGGATTTTGCCCCAAAACGGGGAATTCACCCCCAAAATTGGGAATTCACCCCCAAAACCGTGGGATTTTGCCCCAAAATGGGGGATTTTGCCCCAAAACGGGGAATTCGCCCCCAAAATGGGGAATTCACCCCCAAAACGGGGAATTCACCCCCAAAATGGGGAATTCGGCCCCAAAACGGGGGATTTTGCCCCAAAACGGGGAATTCACCCCCAAAATGGGGGATTCGGCCCCAAAACGGGGGAATTCACCCCCAAAAACGTGGGATTTTGCCCCAAAATGGGGGATTTTGCCCCAAAACGGGGGAATTCACCCCCAAAATGGGGGATTTGGCCCCAAAACGGGGAATTCGCCCCCAAAACCGTGGGATTTTGCCCCAAAACCGGGGGATTTTGCCCCAAAACGGGGAATTCGCCCCCAAACATCCCAAACCCGCGGGTTTCACCCCAAATCCACCAGGGCACCCCCGGAGCTCCATTTCCGCCTTTATTCGCCCCAAAACGGGGCCGGGACCCCCCCCGGGCCCCTCCCCCATTCCCCTCCCCCCCCCCCCCCCCCGCGCGGGAATTCGGGGTGGGGGAGGGGAAGGGGGAAGGGCGGGAATTCCGTGCCTCCCCCTCTCCCCCCCCCCCCCGCGGGTGATGAGGTCGCGGTGCGATGACGTCATCGATGGCGCCGCCGGTGACGTCACTGCTGCTTGGAGCGCGGCCAGAGGCGCCCGGCGAGGGAGCCCAGGAAGGCCCCGGGCGCTTTCTTGCCCTGGGCCAGCTCGGCCAGGCGCTGCTGCTCCTCCTGCGGGGGGGGGACAGGTGAGGGACAGGTGAGGGACAGGTGAGAGACAGGTGAGGGACAGGTAACCCCCAGGTGTGCCCAACCCCTGGGCCAGCTCGGCCAGGCGCTGCTGCTCCTCCTGCAGGTGAGGGACAGGTGAGGGACAGGTGAGGGACAGGTGTGCCCAGGTAACCCCCAGGTGTGTGCCAGGTAACCCCCAGATACCCCCAGGTGTGCCCAACCCCTGCCAGCTCGGCCAGGCGCTGCTGCTCCTCCTGTGGGGGGGGGACAGGTGAGACACAGGTGAGGGACAGGTGTGCCCAGGTAACCCCCAGGTGTGTGCCTAACCCCTGCCAGCTCGGCCAGGCGCTGCTGCTCCTCCTGTGGGGGGGGGACAGGTGAGAGACAGGTGAGACACAGGTGTGTGCCAGGTAACCCCCAGGTGTGTGCCCAACCCCTGGGCCAGCTCGGCCAGGCGCTGCTGCTCCTCCTGCAGGGGAGGGACAGGTGAGAGCCCAGGTGTGACCTCACCTGCTCCAGGTGTGTCCTGTGTCTCTGGAACGCCGCCAGGTGTGCCCAGGTGTGTCCCCATCCCCCCCGAGGTGCCCCCAGGTGTGTCCCCATCCCCGCCCAGGTGTGCCCAGGTGTGCCCTCACCTCCTCGAGGTGTGTCCTGCACCTCAGGAAGGCCGCCAGGGGATGCCCAGGTGCCCCCAGGTGTGTCCCCATCCCCTCCCAGGTGTGCCCAGGTGTGCCCAGGTGTATTTTGGGTGTCCCCAGGTGTGTTTTTTCCCCCTCACCTCCTCGAGGCGTGTCCTGCGCCTCAGGAAGGCCGCCAGGGGATGCCCAGGTGTGTTTTTGGGTGCCCCCAGGTGTGTTTTTGGGTGCCCAGGTATCCCCAGGTGCCCCCAGGTGTGCCCAGGTGTGTTTTTGGGTGCCCCCAGGTGTGTTTTTGCCCCCTCACCTCCTCGAGGCGTGTCCTGCGCCTCAGGAAGGCCGCCAGGGGATCGTCCTCGTGGGAATAATTCTGCAGCACCGAGCGCACGTCCTCGACCCCGCTGAGGGCGATGGCTGCGGGCGGAATTTGGGCTGAAACCCAGCGATTTCGGGCAAAACCGGGCGGATCTGGGTTTGGGGTGGGATTCAGGGATTTGGGGTGGGTTTGGGTGGATTTTGGGTGGGTTCTGGGTGGGTTTTGGGTGGGTTTAGGTGAATTCTGGGTTAATTTGGGGTGGGTTTGGGTTAATTTGGGGTGGGTTTGGGTTAATTTGGGCTGGGTTTAAAGGCATTTTTTGGGTTATTTTGGGGCAGTTTCACCCATTTTTGAGGAAGGCGGCCAGGTCAAAGAGGGCCCGGTCCTCGGAGCCGTTGGGATTTGGATGGGTTTGGGTTAATTTGGGCTGGGTTTGGGTTGATTTGGGGCAGGTTTAGAGGCATTTTTGGGTTATTTTGGGTCATTTCAGGGCATTTTTGGGTCATTTTGGGGCATTTTTGGGTCGGTTTCACCCACTCTTGAGGAAGGCAGTGTGGAGAGCTAGGGACTTGCGTGCGGAAGATCTCGGGCTGTACGGGTAGATAAGAAGCTCCCCCTCACCCTGCAGTCTGACCTTTGCTCTGTACCCAGCCACACCCGGCCGGACATGAGCAGAGGGAAATGACACAGACTGCCCAAACCATAAATACCCCCTGAGACCCCTCAATAAACGCCATTTTGCTGTCCACCACATTGGTGTATGTAGCATTGGACCGAGTGACCCTGGGCCTTGGGTCACCGTGCCGGACCTCCCGAACCAGGTCGCTAGGCCATAACGGCAACATCTGGTGCCGAAACCCGGGAAAATTGCAGCGCCCGGAGTTCGGGATTTCGCCTGGACAGGGGACCGGCGGCTGCACAGCAGGCCTAGTGCAGCGGGGGGGACGCCCCCGGACCAGCGTGGACCATGGAAGCCATAGCGAAGGTCGTAACTCAGATGCATGCTCAATGGGGGATTGATTGTAAGCTAAAAGATTTATGTCTTGCTATACCGAGACTTATTAAGCTGGGGGCGATAGACAGCCCGGTGGATATTCTCCATCCGGAGATGTGGGATACTTGTACGAAGGTTTTAGCTGAGGAGACTATTTCCTCAGGCTCAGGGAAAGCTCTAAAGTCATGGGGCAGAGTCGTGCAGGCTCTGCAGAAAGCTAGAGAAGAGCAGGAGACCTGGAAAGCCGCGCAGGCTTGGTTATTAGCCACGCCGCAGTTGGGGGTGAGCGCGGCAACGCAGACCGCAGAGGGCTTCGATCAGATCGGCACCGCGGAACCGCGAGCGCCGGATTCCCCCGAGCAGACCTCCTTACCATCAGGGGGGGAACACGCGCGGGCGTTTTGGCGGGGGTTAATGGAAGAAGCGCTGGAGGCGGCGAAATTGCCGGACCCCAAAGGGGTGGATAAAAGCGCACCCCCTCCATATCCGTTTGAAAATGGCGCCGAACCGCATGTTCAGGGCGGAAAGGAGAACACGGGGGGCGGAAATGCAGTCAGCCTGCTTAACAACGCATGCGCGGGCGAGCGGGGTGATGGGGTGGCCCCCGCGGAGGAGCGTAAGGCCAATCAGAGCGCTCAGTTCACATCAGGTCCTTATAGGGCAAGGACCTCCCCCAGCAGGAGGCGGGGGGACCCCAGGGGGAGGGAACGGCCCGACCCCCGCAAGAAGGGGCGGGGTCGGAGCCCGAGAAAAAGGCAGAGCAGCCCGGAAACGTCCGGCCAGTCGACTTCCGACTCGGACTCGGACTCGAGCTCCGAGCTCGAGAGGGGATCGGGGAGTTCCGACTCGGATTCGGGTTTTAACAGAAGGAGAGCAGCGGCATACAGGGTCACTAGCCACAGCGCTCCTGCATGGGTGAAGGAGATATCGGAGAAAGATCGAACTCCGCTTACAGACTGGCGGAAAATAAAAATAGCGTGTGCTGAATGGACTCCGTCAGCAAAACTGGTGTTCCCGGTTCGGGTGGGGGGAGCCGGCGGGAATCAAAGGACCTATTCCCCGGTAAACCCGAAAGACGTGCAAGCAATTATTAAAGCAATTGCAGATAGGGGAATTAATTCTGCCATGGTTTCCACACTCATTGACAGCGTTTTTGGAGGGGATGACATGTTACCTTTTGATATTAAGCAGACTTGCAGAATGATTTTTGATGGGGCAGGGATGATCGTTTTTAAGCAGGAATGGGAGGATAACTGTATTAAGCAGCTGGCCCTGGTAACAGGGGCAGACCATCCACTGCACGGCTCCAGCATACAGAGGCTAATGGGCACAGACCCTACAATGATCACCCCTCAGGCACAGGCTGAGGGCTTGCGGGCACATGAGGTTATGACAACAACCCGTGCTGCCCGAGAAGCCATCCGTGTTGCTTCCAAAGTAATAGCCAAACCGTCGCCTTGGTCCACAATAAAGCAGAGTGAGAGTGAAAGCTTCACTCAGTTTGTGGATCGTTTACAGGCTGCCTTGGACTCCTCAACATTACCCTCAGAGGCAAAGGGTCCTGTGCTGGCAGAGTGCCTGCGCCAGCAATGCAACTCAGCCACCAAAGACATTTTAAGATCACTGCCGCAAGGGTCTAATCTAGCTGCCATGATCAGACACGTTGCAAAGGAAGAACACCTAGCTCCCATTCAAGCAGCAGTTCATACTGCAATAACGAGTGTCATGGCATGCTTTAAGTGTGGCCAAGCTGGGCACGTGGCAACAAACTGCCCCCAATCAGGGCGCCCACCAGCAGCTGCTCCACCACGCCAGGGGAGACCTAGGGGACCATGCTGGGCATGTGGAAAGAAAGGGCATTTAGCTAAGGAATGCAGATCCAGGCATCAGGGAAACGGGAGAGGGAGGGGGCAGCCGGGCCGTATCCAGCCTCCTCCCACCTGGAACATGCAGCGGCCCAGCTACAGCAACCCCCAATGGGGCACACGGCTTTCATGCCCACCACCACCACCCTCTCAGGGAATGACCAACTTTGTCGCCCAGCCAATGGCTCAATCAAACCCATCTGCACCTCAGGAATACCAAGAACCGCTCCCTGGGGCCGAGGCCCCTGGGTGGCTTTGGCCATGAAAGCATGGGAACGGGACCCATGGGTGGCCTTCGCCGCGAAGGTGGGGAAACACCCACTGATCGTGTGGGCAGTGTGTCGTCTCCACAACAGCTCCGACGACTCGGCCATCTGCCTTCCCTTTTGGGTGGACACAGGGTCAGATGTCACCGTCATCCCAGACATACATTGGCCTCGACCATGGAAGCTAGAAGTAGCCTCCATGGTGGGCGGAGTTGGAGGGCTGTCCCGAGCCCACAAGAGCACCCAACCAGTGGCAATAACCCTCTGCACCGAGAGAGGACCGGGAAGAACTATCACCCTCACCGTATATGTAATGTCGAACTGCCCACCCTTGCTAGGGAGGGATGCCCTAGCCCTGCTGGATGTTAGGGTGACAAATTTATTCTAAGGGCCACTGTCGCGTACCCGCCATTGCCCATCAAGCTGACTTGGAAATCAGCCGACCCAGTGTGGGTCGAACAGTGGCCCTTGTCAACGCCTCGAATGACTGCCCTCATTGAGTTAGTTAGCCGTGAATTACACAAGAATCATATAGAACCCTCCACGAGTCCATGGAACACTCCTATCTTCGTAATACCCAAGCGATCTGGTGAAGGCTTTCGACTCCTGCACGACTTGCGAGAAGTGAACAAGAGAATCCAGCCTATGGGCCCTGTGCAAACTTCGCTGCCCATGAACTCTGTGATACCGAAAGGACAACCCTGTGCAGTGCTCGACATCAAAGACTGCTTCTTTTCTATTCCCCTGCACGAAGACGACAAGGAGCGTTTCGCCTTCTCCATCGTCTTCCCGAACAGCCAGCGGCCCAACCTACGCTTCCAATGGAGGATGCTTCCACAAGGAATGCTCAACTCCTCGACCATCTGCCAGATCACCGTGGACCGAGCGCTAGCACCAGTCCGGCAGAGCAATCCGACTGTAACCATCGTGCAGTACATGGACGACATCCTGATCGCCGCACCATCCACGAGACAAGTGGACCAGCTGGTGTCTACCATCTCCGAGACCCTAAGGACAAATGGCTTTGAGGTAGCGAGTGCAAAAATAAAAAGGGGACCGTGCGTGACCTTCCTAGGAGTGGGAATCACAAGCTCCTACATAACTCCTCCCCAGATGAAAATCCGCCGAGACATCAAGACGCTCCACGACATGCAACAGCTGGTAGGGTCCTTACAGTGGCTCCGCAACATCGTCCTGATTCCTCCCGAGGTCATGGACCCTCTGAATGACCTCTTGAAAGGGAAGAACCCATGGGAGCAAAAAACCCTGACACCGGCAGCGGTAAGCTCGCTCAACTTCATCGAACGTCAGATGTCAGAGAGCATGCTCACCAGATGGGACTCAAGTGCTCCAGTCGATCTGTATGTCCACTTCACAAAAAAGGGGGGAGTGGGAGCCTTAGCCCAAGGACCCCCTGACAAGGCCCAACCAATACTATGGGTGGTTTTGGGGAAACCGTCGCGTGCCTTTTCCCCGGGAGTCGAGTGCCTCTGCAGCCTCATCATGAAAGGCAGGAAACTCGCCCTAAGACATCTGGGCATCGAACCTTCCAGGATAAGCTTGCCTCTCCGCAAACAGCTCTCTGCGCAGTCAACAACAATATCGGAATATCTAGCCATGGCCCTTACAGGCTTTGGAGGAGAGATTCGCTACGCGGAAAAACCCCCTTGGACTCGGCTCCTCACGGTCATCGATATCGACCTCCCACCAAAAGTACTTGACCGACCGCGGGCGGGACCAACCATCTTCACAGACGCATCATCACAGACCTCCACCGCGGCGGCAGTATGGCAGTCAGGAGAACAGTGGCAATGTGTCAAGGCAACCGACCCCACGCTTTCGGTCCAACAGCTTGAAGCAGCAGCTGTAGTGCTAGCGTGCGGACTGTTCCCAGAAGAACACATTAACATTGTGACTGATTCCATATTTGTGGCCAAGCTCTGCCTAGCCATGTCTGGACCAGGTGTGTCAGTGTCCACAGTGGCAACGATGCTGGAGGAAGCACTCTATTCACGGAAAGGCACCATATCAGTCATCCACGTCAACAGCCACGACCCGATCAAGGGATTCTACCAAATAGGCAACGACAAGGCTGACGCTGCCGCAAAGGGCGTATGGACACTGAAAGAAGCTCGTCAGTTGCACGAATCCCTTCACATCGGAGCTAAAGCGCTTGCGAAAAGGTGCGGGATTTCTACTGTGGACGCAAAGCACGTCGTCGCTACGTGCCCCCACTGCCAGAAGTCACCACTGTGGTCGAGTGGCGTCAACCCCAGAGGCCTCAAAGCCTCAGAAATATGGCAAACAGACTTTACACAATGCCAGCTGTTGAAACCCCGAGCGTGGCTCGCGGTTACCGTAGATACGTACAGCGGCATGATTGTGGCCACACAGCATCTCAAGACTGATTCCAAAGCGACCATCCAACATTGGCTAACAGCCATGGCATGGCTTGGAGTTCCAAAACAGATCAAAACAGATAACGGCCCAAACTTCATCTCAAAGGTAGTCCAAGCATTCGCCTCGAAATGGAACATCGCCTTGGTGCATGGCATCCCATATAATAGCACAGGGCAAGCCATCGTCGAAAGAGCAAACCAGACTCTGAAAACTAAGCTGGAAGTGCTAGCAAAGGCAGAAGGCTTCACCAATGCCATTCCCCCGGGTGACCAGGCGCGCATGCTGGCAACTGCGCTGCTAGCGTTAAATCAATTCCCTAGGGGGGACGAAACAAACAGTCCTGCTCAGAGACACTGGGCCACTCGGGCGCTAGAGGAAGGCCCGCGGGTGGTGATCAAAAACGAACTAGGGGAGTGGGAACAGGGTTGGAGATTGGTGCTCACGGGGCGGGGATATGCGGCTGTCAAAAAGGACGGGGACATTAAATGGTGTCCACTCAAATCTATCAAACCAGACCTTCATAGAGAAACTCATGAGAATTGTGAGACTTTGTTTGCAGGACTGGATCATTGGACGTCCCCGAGCCTCATATTCCCCACTACTGGAAAAGAGAGAGAGGCCAACGAGCAACCCGACATCACCTGAGAAGCTTGCGCCATCAAAGTTAAAGCAGCAACGGTATCTCTGTGTAATCTTGTTTCTAGGGTTAGTAGGCGGAGGACAAGCAGATACAAAACATTACCCTCACCAGCCATTCAGGTGGGTTCTACGCCATCTCTCAGGTGAGGGGGTCATCAAAGAAATTGTTACAGCCGACATCCCATCTTTCGAGTTCAGGTTAAAAGACATTTTTCCCATGCATACAGGGCACCCCAGATTCCAGGAGACAACAGTATTTGGGATGTACTGGTGCCCTGCTTCCAACCCAGGAAAAAGTTATTGTAATTACCCAGGGCATGGATATTGTGGATACTGGGGTTGTGAAACTATTGTGATAAGCAATAGATGGACGCCTCAACAGCCGGATAAGTTCCTGCAAATTAAGTACACTCCACACGGCTGTATCGAACCAAAATATGACGGAGATGGGTATGTGCTTATGCCCGGAGGCTTGAAACAGCACACTTGCACAGGTTATATAATGACAATCCTGCAGCCGACCCATGATGCCTGGGCCACAGGTAAAGTGTGGACAGCGTATGCTCATCTCCCTAGCCGCAGCATCTGGGCGAACATACAAATTATCAGACTCCCAGCTTCAGTATCCCAATCAGTCGGACCCAATCCGGTTCTAGCAGTAAGTAGACCCAGGGAAGAGATCGCAGCTAACGGTAGTTCTAGCCGCGAAACACAAAGGTCGAAACTAGTCTCCCCATCCGATCTCTTAACCAAACCAACCCTCTCCAGCCCATTCTTAAGCGTGTTAAATGCTACCTTCTTATCGTTAAACCAATCCAACCCGAACTTCACAGAATCATGCTGGTTATGCTATGATGCACAACCCCCTTTTTACGAAGGTGTGGCCTTCGATCTCCCATTCATCTTCTCTAAGTCAAACAATCCACGCCAATGCAGATGGGACACCCCCCGGAGAGGTATCACCCTAAGTCAGGTTACGGGCCAGGGCAAATGCTTTGGCAATGCAACCTTGGCAAAGCAGATGGGCAACGTCTGCAAGGAATTCGTCAAACTTAAGGGAGGGAAGTTCCAGTGGGTGATCCCAGCTGCATCGGGAATGTGGGTCTGCCACAAATCCGGGGTAAGCCCATGTGTACTCCTTGACAAATTTGATCATTCTACTGACTTTTGTGTCCAAGTTCTAATTGTCCCCAGAGTCCTGTATCTCCAGGAAGAAGAGGTGTACCGCTTGCTCGAGGAACCCAACCGGCTCTACAAACGAGAGGTGATAACAGGCATCACCATCGCAATGCTCCTCGGTTTAGGAGCTACCGGTGCTGCCACAGGCATCTCGTCCCTTGCAACTCAACATCAGGGACTGGCACAACTGCAGATGACAGTTGATGAGGACTTGCAAAGGATCGAGAAATCCATCTCTTCCCTGGAAAAATCCCTTTCCTCACTCTCAGAGGTTGTCCTCCAAAACAGGAGAGGACTGGACCTCTTATTCATGCAGCAAGGAGGCCTGTGTGCTGCCTTGAAAGAGGAATGCTGCTTTTATGCAGACCACACCGGAGTCGTCAGAGACTCCATGGCCGAACTGAGGAATCGGCTAAACCTAAGGAAAGCAGATAGAGAAGCTCAACAGGGCTGGTTCGAGTCGTGGTTCAACCGGTCTCCATGGCTCACCACCCTGATTTCTACCCTCATAGGCCCAGTCACTATAATCTTACTAACCCTAATCTTTGGGCCTTGCATGTTAAACAAACTGGTGCTATTTGTTAAAAGGCGTTTGGAAACGGCTAACATTTTGTTTCTCGAGCGCCGACAATTACTCTAAGGCGTGCCACTTACTAACACACTTACGATTTTACGCTAATTCTACTAACCCATGAAATTTTGTAACCTTTACATTTTATAACTTTATAAGATTTTTACTAATCATGAGGGGGGGGGAAATGTGGAGAGCTAGGGACTTGCGTGCGGAAGATCTCGGGCTGTACGGGTAGATAAGAAGCTCCCCCTCACCCTGCAGTCTGACCTTTGCTCTGTACCCAGCCACACCCGGCCGGACATGAGCAGAGGGAAATGACACAGACTGCCCAAACCATAAATACCCCCTGAGACCCCTCAATAAACGCCATTTTGCTGTCCACCACATTGGTGTATGTAGCATTGGACCGAGTGACCCTGGGCCTTGGGTCACCGTGCCGGACCTCCCGAACCAGGTCGCTAGGCCATAACGGCAACAAGGCAGCCAGGTCGAAGAGGGGCCCGGTCCTCGGAGCCGCTGGGATTTGGGTTAATTCGGGCTGGGTTTGGGTGAATTCGGGCTGGGTTTAAAGGCATTTTTGGGTTATTTTGGGTCATTTCAGGGCATTTTTGGGTCATTTCACCCACTCTTGAGGAAAGCAGCCAGGTCGAAGAGGGCGCGGTTCTCGGAGCCGCTGGGGTTTGGGTGAGTTTGGGTTAATTCGGGCTGGGTTTGGTGCATTCTGGGTTGATTTGGGGCAGGTTTAAAGGCATTTTTGGGTCATTTCGGGGCATTTCAGGTCATTTTTGGGTCATTTCACCCACTCTTGAGGAAGGCAGCCAGGTCGAAGAGGGCGCGGTCCTCGGAGCCGTTGGGATTTGGGTGAGTTTGGGGTGGGTTTGGGTGAATCTGGGTTAATTTGGGCTGTGTTTAAAGGAGTTTTTGGGTCATTTAAAGGCGTTTTTGGGTCATTTCAGGGCATTTTTGGGTCGGTTTCACCCACTCTTGAGGAAAGCAGCCAGGTCGAAGAGGGCGCAGTCCTCGGAGCTGTTGGGGTTTGGGTTAATTCGGGCTGGGTTTGGGTTAATTCGGGCTGGGTTTAAAGGCATTTTTGGGTTATTTTGGGTCATTTCAGGGCATTTTTGGGTCGGTTTCACCCACTCTTGAGGAAAGCAGCCAGGTCGAAGAGGGCGCGGTCCTCGGAGCCGTTGGGATTTGGATGGGTTTGGGGTGGGTTTGGCTGGGTTTGGGTTAATTCGGGCTGGGTTTGGGTTAATTTGGGTTAATTCGGGCTGGGTTTAAAGGCATTTTTGGGTCATTTCAGGGCATTTCAGGGCATTTTTGGGTTATTTTGGGTCGGTTTCACCCACTCTTGAGGAAAGCAGCCAGGTTGAAGAGCGCCCGGTCCTCGGAGCCACTGGGATTTGGGTTAATTCGGGCTGGGTTTGGGTTAATTTGGGTTAATTCGGGCTGGATTTAAAGGCATTTTTGGGTTATTTTGGGTCGGTTTCACCCACTCTTGAGGAAAGCAGCCAGGTTGAAGAGCGCCCGGTCCTCGGAGCCGTTGGGGTTTGGGTGGGATTGGGTTAATTTGGGGCAGGTTTAAAGGCATTTTTGGGTTATTTCAGGGCATTTTTGGGTCATTTCACCCACTCTTGAGGAAAGCAGCCAGGTCGAAGAGCGCCCGGTCCTCGGAGCCTTTGGGGTTTGGGTTAATTTGGGGTGGGTTTGGCTGGGTTTGGTGCATTCTGGGTTAATTCGGGATGGGTTTAAAGGAGTTTTGGGGTGGATTTTGGGTCATTTTGGGTCGGTTTCACCCACTCTTGAGGAAAGCAGCCAGGTCAAAGAGCGCCCGGTCCTCGGAGGCGCTGGGGTTTGGGTGAGTTTGGGTTAATTCGGGCTGGGTTTGGTGCATTCTGGGTTGATTTGGGGCAGGTTTAAAGGCATTTTTGGGTTATTTCAGGGCATTTTTGGGTCATTTCAGGGCATTTTTGGCTCATTTCACCCACTCTTGAGGAAAGCAGCCAGGTCGAAGAGGGCGCGGTCCTCGGAGCCACTGGGGTTTGGGTGAGTTTGGGTTAATTCGGGCTGGGTTTGGTGCATTCTGGGTTGATTTGGGGCAGGTTTAAAGGCATTTTTGGGTCATTTCCGGGCATTTTTGGGTCATTTCAGGGCATTTTTGGGTTATTTTGGGTCATTTCACCCACTCTTGAGGAAGGCAGCCAGGTCGAAGAGGGCCCAGTCCTCGGGGCCTTTGGGGTTTGGGTGGGTTTGGCTGAGTTTGGGTTAATTCGGGCTGGGTTTAAAGGAGTTTTTGGGTTATTTCAGGGCATTTTTGGGTCATTTCAGGGCATTTTTGGGTCATTTCACCCACTCTTGAGGAAGGCGGCCAGGTCGAAGAGCGCGCGGTCCTCGGAGGCGCCGTCCCAGCGCGGCAGGGCCAGGCCGTTGTGCGGCTGCAGCCGGAACGAGTCCCGGCGCCAATCGACCACGACCACGCGCGCCGGGTCCCGGTTCAGGCACGAGATGTCCTGGACAGACCCAAAACCGGGGGTTTTCGCCCCAAAATCGGGGATTTTCACACCAAAATTGGGGATTTTCGCCCCAAAATCGGGGATTTACGCCCCAAAATCGGGGATTTACACACCAAAATTGGGGATTTTCACCCCAAATCTGGGATTTTCACCCAAAACCCGGGATTTTCACCCAAAACCCAGGGTTTTCAACCCAAACCCGGTATTTTCACCCAGATCTGAGGTTTTTGCCCAAACCCTGTGTTTTTCACCCCAGATCTGTGATTTTCACCCCAAATCTGGGACTTTCACCCCAAAACCCGGGGTTTTCACCCCAGATCTGTGATTTTTGCCCAAACCCCGGGGTTTTCACCCCAGATCTGTGATTTTCACCCCAAAACCCGGGGTTTTCACCCAAACTCTGTGGTTTTTGCCCAAACCCCGTGTTTTTCGCCCCAAACTCTGTGGTTTTTACCCAAACCCCGTGTTTTTCACCCAAACTCTGAGGTTTTTGCCCAAACCCCGTGTTTTTCGCCCCATATCTGTGGTTTTTGCCCAAACCCCGTGTTTTTCACCCCAGATCTGTGATTTTTGCCCAAACCCCGTGTTTTTCACCCCAAACTCTGCGGTTTTTGCCCAAACCCCGTGTTTTTCACCCCAAACCTGCGGTTTTTGCCCAAACCCCGTGTTTTTCGCCCCAAAGCGGGCCCACCTTGACGTGCTGCCCGTCCATGTAGCGCGTGGCGTCGCGGAAGAGCCGGTAGGACACGAAGCCGTGCGGGTCGATGCTGTCGATCAGCGGGAACGCCGTCTGCGGGGGTTTTGGGGTCATTTCCGGGGTTTTTGGGTCATTTATGGGGTTTTTGGGTCATTTCTGGGGGTTTTGGGTCATTTCTGGGGTTCTTGGGGTCATTTCCGGGGTTTTTGGGTCATTTCCGGGGTTTTGGGGTCGTTTCTGGGGTTTTTAGGGTCATTTCCGGGGTTTTGGGGTCGTTTCTGGGGTTTTTTGGGTCATTTACGGGGTTTTTGGGTCATTTATGGCCGTTTTGGGTCATTTCTGGGGTTTTGGGGTCATTTCTGGGGTTTTTGGGTCATTTACGGGGTTTGGGGTCATTTCTGGGGTTTTGGGGTCGTTTCTGGGGTTTTTGGGTCATTTCGGGGGTTTTGGGGTCATTTCTGGGGTTTTTGGGTAATTTCGGGGGTTTTGGGGTCATTTCCAGGGTTTTTGGGGTCATTTCTGGGGTTTTGGGGTTGTTTCCGGCAGTTTTGGGGTCGTTTCTGGCGGTTTTGGGGCACCCCGGGTCCCCTCCACAATGGGATCCCCGATTCTTCCCGGCAGCTTCCCCAAAAAATCCCAAACTGGCCCCAAAACGCAGCCGGGGAGGGGTTTGAGTTATCCCAAATCCTTCCCAAAACCACACCCCAAAATAATCCTAAAATAATCCTAAAATAACCCCAAAATAATCCTAAAATAACCCCCCAAAAAATCCTCCAAACTTGCCCCAAAATGCAGCCGGGGAGGATTTTTCCTTCTCTAAATCTCGTCCCCAAAAAATCCCAAAATCCCCCGAAATAGCCCCAAAATAACCCCAAAAAAATTCCCCAAAATGCAGCCGGGGAGGGGTTTAATTTATCCCAAATCCTTCCCGAAAACACACCCCAAAATAATCCTAAAATAATCCTAAAATAATCCTAAAATAACCCCCAAAAATCCTCCAAACTGCCCCCAAAATGCAGATGGGGAGGAGTTTTTTGGGGGCATTTTGAGCTGATTTTGTTGTGTTTTTTTCGGGAATTTTGGGCTGATTTTGGGGTGGTTTTTTGGGGGGATTTTGGGCTGATTTTGTTCTGTTTTTTGGGTGGATTTTGAGCTGGTTTTGTTGTGGTTTTTGGGTGGATTTTGAGCTGATTTTGTTGTGTTTTTTCGGGAATTTTGAGCTGGTTTTGTTGTGTTTTTTCGGGAATTTTGGGCTGATTTTGTTGTGTTTTTTCAGGGATATTGAGCTGATTTTGTTCTGTTTTTTTGGGGAATTTTGAGCTGATTTTGTTGTGTTTTTTTCGGGAATTTTGAGCTTGTTTTGGGCTGATTGTTCAGGAATTTTGGGCTGATTTTGCTCTGTATTTTGGGCTAATTTTGAGCTGATTTTGTTGTGTTTTTTCGGGAATTTTGGGCTTGTTTTGTTCTGTTTTTTCAGGAATTTTGGGCTGATTTTGGGCTGATTTTGTTGTGTTTTTTGGGCTGATTTTGGGCCGATTTTGTTGTGGTTTTTGGGTGGATTTTGGGCCGATTTTGTTGTGTTTTTTCGGGAATTTTGGGCTGGTTTTGGGCTGATTTTGTTGTGTTTTTTGGGCTGCTTTTGAGCTGATTTTGTTCTGTTTTTTCAGGAATTTTGAGCTGATTTTGGGCCGATTTTGTTGTGGGTTTTGGGCTGATTTTGTTGCGTTTTTTCAGGAATTTTGAGCTTGTTTTGTTCTGTTTTTTCAGGAATTTTGGGCTGATTTTGAGCTGATTTTGTTCTGTTTTTTGGGGGAATTTTGGGCTGATTTTGTTCTGTTTTTTGGGTGGATTTTGAACTGATTTTGTTGTGGTTTTGGGGTGTTTTTTTTGGGGATTTTGGGCTGGTTTTGTTCTGTTTTTCGGGGGCATTTTGGGCTGATTTTGTTGTGTTTTTTGGGTGGATTTTGGGCTGATTTTGGGCCAATTTTGTTCTGTTTTTTCAGGAATTTTGGGCTGATTTTGGGCCGATTTTGTTCTGTTTTTTGGGCTGATTTTGAGCTGATTTTGTTCTGTTTTTTCGGGAATTTTGGGCTGATTTTGGGCTGATTTTGTTGTGTTTTTTGGGCTGATTTTGGGCCGATTTTGTTGTGTTTTTTCAGGAATTTTTGGGCTGATTCTGTTGTGTTTCTTTGGGAATTTTGAGCTGATTTTGGGCCGATTTTGTTGTGTTTTTTGGGCTGATTTTGGGCCGATTTTGTTGTGTTTTTTCGGGAACTTTGAGCTGGTTTTGTTCTGTTTTTTGGGGGATTTTGAGCTGATTTTGTTCTGTTTTTTCAGGAATTTTGGGCTGATTTTGGGCCGATTTTTTCACAGACATTTTGGGCCATCCCTGAGCACCCGAGCCCCGCTGTAAAAAGCCCCAAATCCCCCCGAATTCACCCCAAAGCCCCTCACCATGCCGGTCTCGGAGGTGAACACCACGATCTCGTAGAGCGGCGCCAGCTGCTGCAGGAGGTGCTCGATGCCCGGGCGCTTCTTGAACCTCCAGCCCGTCACCAGCTGCGTTTGGGGCAAATTCCGGCGGTTTTGGGCAAATTCCGGTGATTTTGGGCAAATTCCGGTGATTTTGGGGGCAAATTCGGGCGGTTTTGGGGGCCTGGGATTGGGGTCTGGGGGTTTTTCTTTGGGGGGAAATCGAGGAGATCTGAGGGGGTTTGAGAGGTTGGAAAATGGCTCAAAAGGCACAAAATGGCCCCAAAAACGGCCATGAAAACGGCCCCAAAACCACCCCAAAAATGGCCCCAAAACCACCCCAAAAATGGCCCCAAAACCACCCCGAAAATGGCCCCAAAACCACCCCAAAAATGGCCCCAAAACCACCCCGAAAATGGCCCCAAAACCACCTCAAAAAGGGCCAGTTTTGGGGTTTTGGGCATTTCCGAGGTTTTGGCGTTTTGCGGATTTTGAGTTTTTGGCGTTTCAGGGGTTTTGGGGGATTTTGGGGTTTCAGGGTTTTTGGGGTGGTTTTAGGGTGTTTTTTGGGGGCATTTAGTTTTTTTTTGGATTTTGGGGTTTTTGGGCTGGTTTTAGGGTGTTTTTTTTGGGGTTGTTTAGCTCTTTTTTGGGATTTTGGGGATTTTTGGATTTTGGGATTTTTGGGGTGTTTTTGGGGTGTTTTTTGGGGTTTTTGGGTCCCTCACCGACCACTCGGGGTGCAGCAGGACCCCCGTGAGCTCTGTGATGTTTCTGGGGGTTTTTGGGCTGGTTTTAGGCTGTTTTTTGAGGCGGGGGTTAGGTTTTTGGGGATTTTTGGGTTTTGGGGGTATTTTTGGGGTGTTTTTTGGGGTTTTTGGGGTCCCTCACCGACCACTCGGGGTGCAGCAGGACCCCCGTGAGCTCGATCACCAGCGTGTAGGGCGGTTGGTAGTAGGGCTCCCGCAGAGGGTCCGGCAGCAGCTTGGGGCTGGTGGGCTCGATGATCATCTGGGGGGCACGGGGACCCCAAAAATGGGGAGAGAGACCCCAAAATGGGGATGGGGACACCAAAAATGGGGATAGGGACCCCAAAAATGGGGATAGAGACCCCAAAATGGGGAGAGAGACCCCAGAAATGGGGATAGAGACCTCAAAATGGGGATAGGGACACCAAAATGGGGATAGGGACCCCAAAAATGGGGATAGAGACCCCAAAAATGGGGATAGGGACCCCAAAAATGGGCACAGGGACCCCAAAATGGGGATAGAGACCCCAGAAATGGGGAGAGAGACCCCAAAAATGGGCACGGGGAGCCCAAAAATGGGGAGAGAGACCCCAAAATGGGGACAGGGACCCCAAAATGGGGATAGAGACCCCAAAAATGGGGATAGAGACCTCAAAAATGGGGACAGGGACCCCAAAATGGGGATAGGGACCCCAGAAATGGGGACAGGGACCCCAAAATGGAGATAGGGACCCCCAAAATGGGGATAGGGACCCCAAAAATGGGGATAGAGACCCCAGATGGGGACAGGGACCCCAAACTCGAGGTCGCCCCAGGACCCCCCACCCTCGTCCCCTTCCCCAGGCTGGGGCCACCCCCAACCCCGGGGACCCCTGGGACCCCCCAGAGACCCCCCCAGGACCCCCCAGACCCCCAGACCCACCCTGGGACCCCCCAGATCCCCCCAGACCCCCCAAATCCCCCCCAGGACCCCCCAAATCCCCCCCAAATCCCCCCAGGACCCCCCAGTTCCCCCCATTCCCCCCAGCCTCACCTGCCTGTAGTCCTTGAAGTATTTGAAGGTTCTGCGCAGGTGCCGGATCCCAACGGGGTCTGGGGGAGCCCCCGTGAGACCCCCGGGGGCACCGGGACCCCCGAAAAGGGACAGGGACCCCCAAGGACCCCCCCAAAAAGGGACAGAGGGGACAGGGACACCCAAAAAGGGACAGGGACACCCCAAAAAGGGACAGGGACACCCAAGGACCCCCCCAAAAAGGGGCAGAGGGGACAGGGACACCCAAAAAGGGACAGGGACACCCAAAAGGGACAGGGACCCCCAAGGACCCCCCAAAAAGGGACAGGGACACCCCAAAAAGGGACAGGAGGCACAGGGACCCCCAAAAAGGGACAGGGACCCCCCCCCCCCCCAGAACCCCCCAAAAAGGGACAGGGACCCCCGAAAAGGGACAGCAGGGACAGGGATCCCCAAAAAAGGGACAGGGACCCCCAGGGACCCCCCCCAAAAAAGGGACAAGGACCCCGCTAAAGGGACAGAGGGGACAGAGACCCCCCCCAAAAAGGGACAAAGCGGGGACAGGGAGACCCAGAGGGAACAGAGGGGACTGAGACCCCCCAAAAAAGGGACAGGGACCCCCCCAGAGGGGACAAAAGGGACAAAGACCCCCCCCCAAAGGTGGCAGTGTCCCCCTCCCCCCTCCCCTTTCGGGTCACTCCTGAAAGGGACTGGGGGGTGGCACTGGGGGGACATTGAGGGGACACCGGGGGTGGCACTGAGGGGACATTGAGGGGACATTGAGGGGACACCGGGGGGGTGGCACCGTCACCTCCCTGTCCCCTGCCAGGGTCACTCACCATTGTCAAACTCATCGGGGATCTGTGGGGACAGAGAGGGGACACTGGGGGGACATTGGGGGACAATGAGGGGACAGGGAGGGGACAGAGAGGGGACATTTTGTGGGGACATTTTGTGGGGACATTTTGTGGGGACATTGAGGGGACAATGAGGGGACATTGAGGGGACATTTTTGGGGGACATTGAGGGGACATTTTGTGGGGACAATGAGGGGACATTTTGGGCGGACATTGAGGGGACATTTTGGGGGGATATTGAGGGGACATTGGGGGGACATTTTGGGCAGACAATGTGGGGACATTTTGTGGGGACATTGAGGGGACAGGGAGGGGACAATGAGGGGACAGAGAGAGGACATTGAGGGGACATTGAGGGGACATTTTTGCGGGATATTGAGGGGACATTGAAGGGACATTGAGGGGACAATGAGGGGACATTGAGGGAACAGAGAGGGGACATTTTTGGGGGACATTGAGGGGACATTTTGTGGGGACAATGAGGGGACATTGAGGTGGCACCCCCAAAAGGGGACCCAGAGGGGACAGGGCCAGCCCCGGGGCACGGTGACAATTCACAGGGAGGTGACACCGGGCCCCTCACGTCCTGTTGTCCCCTCCCGGGTCATTGTCACCCTCGGCCACCTCCTTTGATGTGCCCAGATGTCCCCGCCCCTGCCCCTGGGCGGCAGGAAGCGGCTCCCGGCGACAAAAAAGCGACAAAAGTGACAAAAAACGGACGAAAAAGCGACAGAAGTGACAAAAAAGCGACAGAAGTGACAAAAAACGGACGAAAAAGCGACAGAAGTGACAAAAAAGCGACAGAAGTGACAAAAGGACCACCCCACCCCCCTGCGGGGAGCTGCCACCCCCCTCTGGGGACAATTGTCACCGATTGTCCCCGATTGTCACCCCCCTGCCCCCGTTGTCACCTCACCTTGTCCCCGTGCTCGTCCACGGAGTTGCTGCCTGGGGGGGGAAATGGGGACATTGGGGACATTGGGGGACATTGGGGACATTGGGGACACCTGGGGACATTGGGGGACATTGGGGACATTGGGGACATTGGGGACACCTGGGGACACTGATGAGTGTCCCTGCAGTGTCCCAGGGGCGGATGGGGACATTGGGGACGCTTCTGGGGACACCTTTGGGGACACTTTTGGGGACATTTAGGGATATATTTGGTGGCATTTTTGGGGACCCTTTTGGGATCATTTTGGGACATTTTTGGGGACATTTTAGGGGACACCTTTGGGGACTTTTGGGGACACTGGTGACCCTTTTGGGCACACCTGAGGACATTTGGGGACATTGGTGGTACCTGGGGACATTTGGGGGATATTTTTGGGGACACTAGTGACACTTTTGGTGACACTTTTAGGGGACATTGGTGACCCTTTTGGGGACATTTGGGGACCCTTTTGGGGACATGTTGGGGGACATTGGTGACCCTTTTAGGGACATTTTTGAGGACACTGGTGGTACCTGGGGACGTTGGGGACCCTTTAGGTGACACCTGGGGACATTTTGGGGACATTTAGGTGACACCTGGGGACATTTTGGGGACATTTTGGTGACACCTGGGGACATTTTGGGGACCTTTTGGTGACCCCCGTGTCACTCACCGAACACGTAGAGCACGGCCGCGCCTCCGGTGGCCGCCAGGAGCCCCCCCAGGCGCAGAGCCAGGAGCCGCAGGGACCCCTGAGACCCCCGGGACTGGGGATCCTCGTCCTGAGGGGGGGCGCTGGACACCTGGGACAGGTGAGACACACACGGGTGAGAGAGGGGACACCTGGGGACAGCAGGGGCACACCTGGGCACACCCGGGGCACACCTGGGCACACCTGGTGACTCTCGGGGGTCCCGCAGCCCCCCGGGCCCGCCCCGCCCGCCCCCGCCGTGTCCGCACCTGGCGCTGCCGCAGCCGCTCCCGCAGCACCGCGGCCGTGTCGGAGCCCGCGGCGGGGCCGCCCAGGGCGCGGCGGGGCCCGGCGGGCGGCGCGGGGGTCCCGGGGGTCCCGGGGGTCGCGGCCCGGGCCCGCCGGAGCCCCCAGGCCACCGCTCGGGCCGCCATGGACGCCGCCATGTTGCTGTACGGCAACGCGCCGGCGCGGCAGCGGCGGCCAATGGGAGCCGGGGAGTGGGCAACGGGAGAGCCAATCAGAGGCGAGAGGTGAGGGAGACGGGCGGGGCGGGGAGGGGTTTGGCCAATGGCGGCGCGGCCGGCGGCCAATGGGGGTGTGGGGGAGGCGGGGCCAGAGGCGCGGCAGCCAATCAGAGCGCGCGCTGGCGGAAGGGGCGCGAAGGCGGGAAGGCGCGGAGGCGGGGCCGGGGCAATGGCGGCGTCAGGACCCCGAGAGCGGCCCCGAAATCCCCAAACCGGCCCCAAAATGGACCCCAAAATCCCCAAACTGGCCCCAAAATGGGCTCTGAATGTATCCCCAAATCCCCTGAAACTGGCCCCAAAATGGGCCTTGAAACACGCCCCAAACCCCCCAAAAACTGGCCCGAAAATGGGCCTGGAAACCAGCCTGAAATCCCCCAAAATGGGCCTGGAAATCAGCCCAAATTTCCCCCAAAACCTCCCCCAAAACTTGTCCCAAAAGCAGCCCCAAATCCCCCGAAATCGACCCCAAAACTCCAAGTGCTGCGCCCCCAATTCTTTATTCAACACCAAAAACCAGAAACAGCAACGAGGGGAGAGCAGAAACGGGGCAGAAAAGGGGCAATAAAGGAGCGAAAAATGAGTGAAAAGGGGCAGAAAAGGGCCAAAAACGGGGGGGGGGGGGGGGGAAAGTAGTGAAAAACGGGCAAAAAATGGGGGAAAAAGGGCAGAAAATGGGCAAGAAGGGGCAAAAAAAGGGGGGAAAAAAAGGGCCGAAAAAAGCGGTAAAAAGGGGCTAAATGGGTCTGGGGTCCTGGGGGCGCTCAGGCCTCGAGCAGCTTGCCCAGGAAGCGCAGGTTGAGGATCTTGAGCTGCTCCTCCAGGTCCATGCGCACGATGCCGTCCTCGCCGTCGATGCTCAGCAGGATCCCGGTGGCCTCGCGGTCCTCGCCCAGGATCACCTTGACCTGAGGGGCAAAAAGGGATTTGGGGGGCTCAGGGGGGATTTGGGGGGCTCAGAAGGGAATTTCGGGGGAATTTGGGGGTCCCCAGGTGTGCGTGGGGTCCCACCTTGTTGCTCTTGGTGGGCGTGACGGGCTCCAGGTGCTCGCTGGACACGCTGACCACCTTCTCGCTGTCCTTCAGGTACACCGAGCACATCCCGCCCTGCAACGGGGACGGGGTCAGCCTTGGGGACCCCCAAAAATACCCCCAAAAAAAACCCCAAAATCGCCCCAGAAAACCCCCCAAAATCCCCCCCAAAAACCCTAAATCCCCCTAAAAAAACCCCCAAAATCCCCTCTGTTGACCCGCCAAAATCCCCCAAAAATCCCCCCCAAAAAAAACCCCAAAATCCCCCCAAAAAAACCCCCAAAATCCCCTCTGTGACCTCCCAAAATCCCCCCAGAAAACCCCCCAAAAAAACCCCCAAAATCCCCCCAAAAAACTTCTGAAAATCCCCCCAGAAAACCCCCCAAAATCCCCTCTGTGACCCCCCCAAAATCCCCCCAGAAAACCCCCCCAAAATGCCCCCAAAAAACTCCCCAAAATCCCCTCAAAAAACACCCAAAATCCCCCCAGAAAACCCCCCAAAATCCCCCCCAAAAAAAACCCTAAATCCCCCAAAAAAAACCCCAAAATCCCCTCTGTGACCTCTCAAAATCCCCTCAGAAAACCCCCCAAAATCCCCCCAAAAAACTTCTGAAAATCCCCCCAGAAAAACCCCCAAAATCCCCTTTGTGGCCCCCAAATCCCCCCCAAACCCCCTCCCCACGTACCTGGTGCTGTCCCAGGTACGAGTCCCTGACTTCACCTGCATCTCCGTGGTCACCCAGCGCCCCCAGACCCCCTTTAATCCCCCCCAAACCCCCCCTGTGACCCCCAAATCCCCCCTGTGACCTCCAAATCCCCCCTGTGACCCCCCAAATCCCCCCCAGACCCCTCCCCACGTACCTGGTGCTGTCTCAGGTACAAGTCCCTGACCTTCACCTGCATCTCCATGGTGATACAGCCCATCCAGACCCCCTTTAATCCCCCCCAAATCCCCTTTGTGACCCCCCCAAACCCCCCCTGTGACCCCCAAATCCCCCAAATCCCCTTTGTGGCCCCCAAATCCCCCCCAGACCCCCTCCCCAGGTACCTGGCGCTGTCCCAGGTAAGAGTCCCTGACCTTCACCTGGATCTCCGTGGTCACCCAGCGCCCCCAGACCCCCTTTAATCCCCCCTGTGACCCCCAAATCCCCTCTGTGACCCCCAAATCCCCCCGTGACCCCTGCCCAGGTACCGTGACGCTGCGGATGACGCCGGTCTGGCCCACGGCGGCGCTGTCCAGGTACGAGTCCCTGACCTTCACCTGGATGTCCGTGGTCACCCAGTCCCCGCCCGCGCCCGCCTCGATGCCCGAGCCGGGCGTGTGGGGGTTGTACCCGCCCGGGGAGGGGGCGCCGGGGGTCATGGGGCTGTAACCCACGGGGCTGGGGCTGGGGCTGGCCTGGGGGGCAATGGGGACAGGGTTATTGGGGGGATTAAAGGGGGTTTGGGGGGTTACAATGGGGTTTGGGGGGGTCATGGGGCTGTAGCCCACGGGGCTGGGGCTGGGGCTGGCCTGGGGGGCAACGGGACAGGGTTATTGGGGGGTTACAATGGGGTTTGGGGGGGATTAGAGGGGGTTTGGGGGGGTTTCAATGGGGTCTGGGGGGGTTACAATGGGGATTGGGGGGGTTTCAATGGGGTCTGGGGGAGTTTCAATGGGGTTTGGGGGGGTTTCAATGGGGTCTGGGGGGGCTATATGGGGGTTTGGGGGGGGTTAAAGGGGGTCTGGGGGGGCCATGGGGCTGTAGCCCACGGGGCTGGGGCTGGGGCTGGCCTGGGGGGCAATGGGGACAGGGTTATTGGGGGGATTAAAGGGGGTCTGGGGGGGCTATATGGGGATTTGGGGGGGTTTCAATGGGGTTTGGGGGGTTATATGGGGGTCTGGGGGGGCCATGGGGCTGTAGCCCACGGGGCTGGGGCTGGGGCTGGCCTGGGGGGCAATGGGGACAGGGTTATTGGGGGGTTACAATGGGGATTGGGGGGGTTTCAATGGGGTCTGGGGGAGTTTCAATGGGGTTTGGGGGGGTTACAGTGGGGTTTGGGGGGTTACAATGGGGATTGGGGGGGTTTCAATGGGGTTTGGGGGGAATTAGAGGGGGTTTGGGGGGTTTCAATGGGGTTTTGGGGGTTATATGGGGGTCTGGGGGGGCCATGGGGCTGTAGCCCACGGGGCTGGGGCTGGGGCTGGCCTGGGGGGCAATGGGGACAGGGTTATTGGGGGGGTTAAAGGGGGTCTGGGGGGGTTTCAATGGGGTTTGGGGGGGCTATATGGGGGTTTGGGTGGGGTTTTTTGGGGCGGGGTTTTTCGGGGCGGGGTTTTTCGGGGTCGGGGTTATTTTGGGGTGAATTCAGTGTATTTTGGGTACCTGGTAGGCCATAGGTGAGGGCGTGGGGTGGTAGCTCGCAGGTGAGTGGGGTTTGGGTGGGGTTTGGGTGGGGTTTGTGTGGGGATTTTTGGGGTTTTTTGGGGCGGGGTTTTTCGGGGCGGGGTTTTTTGGGGTGGCGGTCATTTTGGGGTGAATTTTGGGTATTTTGGGTACCTGGTAGGCCATAGGTGAGGGCGTGGGGTGGTGGCTCGCAGGTGAGTTGGGTTTGGGTGGGGTTTGGGTGGGGTTTGTGGGGTTTGGGTGGGGTTTTTTGGGGATTTTTGGGGTTTTTCGGGGCGGGGTTTTTCGGGGCGGGGTTTTTCGGGGTCAGGGTCATTTTGGGGTGAATTCAGTGTATTTTGGGTACCTGGTAGGCCATAGGTGAGGGCGTGGGGTGGTAGCTCGCAGGTGAGTGGGGTTTGGGTGGGGTTTTTTGGGGTTTGGGTGGGGTTTTTTGGGGATTTTTGGGGTTTTTTGGGTCGGGGTTTTTCGGGGCGGGGTTTTTCGGGGTCAGGGTTATTTTGGGGTGAATTCGGTGTATTTTGGGTACCTGGTAGGCCATAGGTGAGGGCGTGGGGTGGTAGCTCGCAGGTGAGTGCGTGTTCTGGTACCCGACCGGGCTCGGCGCCACCTGGTGGTAGCTCTGGGGGGAGGGGCTGGGCTGGTAGGAGCCCTGGGGGGAGGGGACGGCGTAGGGCGAGAATTGCTCCGTGTTGTACCTGGCGACAGGTGCGGGCACAGGTGAGGGGACAGGTGGGCACAGGTGGGCACAGGTGAGGCATACCCAGGGCTACACCTGGACTCACACCTGGGCACAGGTGAGCGCAGGTGAGCGCACAGCCGGAGCACACCTGGGGCACACCCAGGGCTCACACCTGGGCACAGGTGGGCACAGGTGAGGGCACAGCCGGGGCACACCTGGGTCACACCCAGGGTCACACCTGGGGCACGCCCAGGGCATACCCAGGGCTCACACCTGCAGGTGAGCGCAGGTGAGGGCACACCTGGGCACAGGTGGGGGCACACCTGGGCTCACACCTGGGTAACATCCAGGGCACACCCAGGCTCACACCTGGGCACAGGTGAGGCACACCCAGGGCTCACACCTGGGTACAGGTGAGGGCACACCTGGGGCACACCTGGGTAACACCTGGGCACAGGTGGGGGCAGGTGAGCACAGGTGAGGCACACCCAGGGCACACCCGGGCTCACACCTGGGCACACCTGGGTAACACCCAGGGCTCACACCTGGCTCACACCTGAGCACAGGTGAGGGCACACCCAGGGCTCACACCTGGGTAACACCCAGGGCATTCCCAGGGCCACACCTGGACTCACACCTGGGCACAGGTGGGGGCAGGTGAGCACAGGTGAGGCACACCCAGGGCACACCCAGGCTCACACCTGGGGCACACCTGGGCACAGGTGAGGCACACCCAGGGCACACCCGGGCTCACACCTGGGTAACACCTAAGCACAGGTGAGGGCACACCCAGGCTCACACCTGGGCACACCAGGGTCACACCTGGGGCACACCTGGGCACAGGTGAGGCACACCCAGGGCACACCTGGGGCCCCCCAGGAGCCGTTTCCCCCCCTCAGGGGAGGTTTTGGTGTCCCCCACCCCCCAGGCCCCCATTTTGGGACCCCCAAACTCCAAACCCCATTTTGGGGTCCCCAGGACCATTCGCCCCCTTCCCCTCCCATCCCCCCACCCAGCAGATTTTGGGGGATTTTGGGGATTTTTGGGATTTTTTTGGCGGGATTTGGGGAGAATTTCAGGGTATTTTGGGGTGATTTTGGGGTGATTTTGAAGGGGATTTTGGGGTGATTTTGGGGTGATTTTGGGGTTTTTTGGGGTGATTTTGGGGGTGATTTTGGGGGGGATTTTGGGGTAATTTTGGGTGATTTTGGGTGATTTCACTCACATGGCGGGCGTTCCGGGGGTCTGGGGGTTGTAGGGCTGGCTGACTCGGGGGGATTTTGGGGTGATTTTGGGGGTAATTTCGGGTGATTTTGGGTGATTTCACTCACATGGCGGGCGTTCCGGGGGTCTGGGGGTTGTAGGGCTGGCTGACTTGGGGCGACGCGGGGTCGGGGTACCCCGGGGTCTGCGGGTTGGGGGTGCCCCCGTAGCCCTGGGGCGACGGCGTGGGCTCGTCCTCGAAGCCGTACTCGAAATCCTCGTCCGCCCTGGGGAGGGGGAAAATTGGGGAGGGGTCCCCGAAACGGGAACCCGGCCCCGGAGACAGAGAGGGGAAAATGGGGAGGGGTCCCCAGAAATGGGAACCCAGCCCCAGAGAGAGAAACAGAGACCCCCGGATTGGGGGGAAAATTGGGGAGGGGTCCCCGGAAACGGGAACCCGGCCCCAGAGAGGAAATTGGGGAGGGGGCCCCGAAAATGGGAACCCGGCCCCGGAGACAGAGAGGGGAAATTGGGGAGGGGTCCCCAAAATGGGAACCCGGCCCCAGAGAGAGAAGAGAGACCCCCAGATTGGGGGGAAAATTGGGGAGGGGTCCCCGAAACGGGAACCCGGCCCCAGAGAGAGAAACAGAGACCCCCGGATTGGGGGGAAAATTGGGGAGGGGGCCCCGAAAATGGGAACCCGGCCCCAGAGAGAGAGAGAGACCCCCCCAGTTGGGGTTATTTTGGGGATATTTTGGGATATTTTGGTTAATTTGAGGAGGGGTCTCACCTGCTGGGCGTGTTGGGGTTGTTGGGTTATTTTGGGGATATTTTGGGATATTTTGGTTAATTTGAGGAGGGGTCTCACCTGCTGGGCGTGTTGGGGTTGTTGGGTTATTTTGGGATATTTTGGTTAATTTGAGGAGGGGTCTCACCTGGAGGAGGTGTTGGGGTTGTTGGGTTGTTTTGGGTTATTTTAGGGTTATTTTGGGGTTATTTTGGGCGGGGGTCTCACCTGGAGGGCGTGTTGGGGTTGTTGGGTTATTCTGGGGATATTTTGGGATATTTTGGTTAATTTGAGGAGGGGTCTCACCTGCTGGGCGTGTTGGGGTTGTTGGGTTATTTTGGGGTTATTTTGGGATATTTTGGTTAATTTTGGGCAGGGTCTCACCTGCTGGGCGTGTTGGGGTTGTTGGGTTATTTTGGGATATTTTGGTTAATTTGAGGAGGGGTCTCACCTGGAGGAGGTGTTGGGGTTGTTGGGTTGTTTTGGGTTATTTTAGGGTTATTTTGGGGTTATTTTGGGTGGGGGTCTCACCTGGAGGGCGTGTTGGGGTTGTTGGGTTATTTTGGGGATATTTTGGGGATATTTTGGGATATTTTGGGATATTTTGGTTAATTTGAGGAGGGGTCTCACCTGCTGGGCGTGTTGGGGTTGTTGGGTTATTTTGGGGTTATTTTGGGATATTTTGGTTAATTTGAGGAGGGGTCTCACCTGGAGGGCGTGTTGGGGTTGCTGGGTTATTTTGGGGTTATTTTGGGATATTTTGGTTAATTTTGGGCGGGGGTCTCACCTGCTGGGCGTGTTGGGGTTGTTGGGGTCCCAGGCCCCGCTCTGGGCCGGGGTCCGGCTCCCGTCGTGCAGGGGGGTCTGCGAGCCATAGTGGGGGGTGCGGCTCCCTGGGGGGGGGACACCCCGAAATTGTCACCTGGCTGTCCCCAGTGTCCCCATTATTGTCACCTGCCTGTCCCCAGTGTCCCCATTATTGTCACCTGCCTGTCCCCAATGTCCCCAGTGTCCCCAATGTCCCCATTATTGTCACCTGGCTGTCCCCAATGTCCCCAGTGTCCCCGTTATTGTCACCTGGCTGTCCCCAATGTCCCCAGTGTCCCCAGTGTCCCCATTATTGTCACCTGGCTGTCCCCATTGATGTCCCCAGTGTCCCCAATGATGTCCCCAGTGTCCCCAATGATGTCCCCAACGATGTCCCCAATGATGTCCCCAGTGTCCCCAGTGTCCCCAATGTCCCCAATGATGTCCCCAGTGTCACTCACCATCATGCAGGGGGGTCTGTGAGCCGTACATGGGCTGTCCCCAGTGATGTCCCCATTGTCCCCATTGATGTCCCCAGTGTCCCCAGTGATGTCCCCAGTGTCCCCAGTGCCACTCACCATCGTGCAGAGGCGTCTGTGAGCCGTACATGGGCTGTCCCCAGTGTCCCTATTGATGTCCCCAGTGTCCCCAATGTCCCCAATGATGTCCCCAGTGTCACTCACCATCGTGCAGGGGGGTCTGTGAGCCGTACATGGGCTGTCCCCAATGTCCCCATTGATGTCCCCAGTGCCCCCAGTGTCCCCATGTCCCACTCACCATCGTGCAGGGGGGTCTGTGAGCCGTACATGGGCTGTCCCCAATGTCCCTATTGATGTCCCCAGTGTCCCCAATGATGTCCCCAATGATGTCCCCAGTGTCACTCACCATCGTGCAGAGGGGTCTGTGAGCCGTACATGGGCTGTCCCCAGTGTCCCCAATGATGTCCCCAGTGTCACTCACCATCGTGCAGAGGGGTCTGTGAGCCGTACATGGGCGTTCTGGACCCCGAGCCGTACATGGGGGTTTGGGATCCGTACATCGGGGTCCTCCCGTAGGCCGAGGTGAGGCCCCCGGGGCGCCGCGAGCCCCTGTGGGGACACAACGGGGTCACACAGGGGTCAATCAGGGGTCACACAGGGGTCAATCAGGGGTCACACAGGGAGGGTGACACAGGTGAGACCCCCGGGGCACTGGGACCCTCTATGGGGACAGAAGGAGGTGACACAGGGAGGGTGACACAGGGGGTGGCTCCAGGACCCTCTCAGGGGTGTCAGAGACCCCCTTAGGGGCCACCCCCAGCCCCAGGGGTGTCCCCAGGACAATTCCAGGGGTGTCCCCAGGGGTGTCCCAGGGTCACTCACACTGTGGTCAGTCTCTGCCTGTCCACAGAGATGGTCTGGCACTGTCCCCAGGGTGTCCCCAGGGTGTCCCCAGGGTGTCCCCAGGGTCACTCACACTGTGGTCAGTCTCTGCCTGTCCATAGAGATGGTCTGGCACTGTCCCAGGGGTGTCCCCAGGGTGTCCCCAGGGTGTCCCCAAGGTGTCCCCAGGGTCACTCACACTGTGGTCAGTCTCTGCCTGTCCACAGAGATGGTCTGGCACTGTCCCCAGGGTGTCCCCAGGGTGTCCCCAAGCCCCCAGGGTGTCCCCAGGGTGTCCCAGGGGTGTCCCCAGGGTGTCCCCAGGGTCACTCACACTGTGGTCAGTCTGCCTGTCCACAGAGATGGTCTGGCACTGTCCCCAGGGGTGTCCCCAGGGTGTCCCCAGGGTCACTCACACTGTGGTCAGTCTCTGCCTGTCCACAGAGATGGTCTGGCACTGTCCCCAGGGCTGTCCCCAGGGTGTCCCCAGGGTGTCCCCAGGGTGTCCCCAGGGTGTCCCCAGGGTCACTCACACTGTGGTCAGTCTCTGCCTGTCCACAGAGATGGTCTGGCACTGTCCCCAGGGCTGTCCCCAGGGTGTCCCCAGGGTGTCCCCAAGGTGTCCCCAGGGTCACTCACACAGTGGTCAGTCTCTGCCTGTCCACAGAGATGGTCTGGCACTGTCCCCAGGGCTGTCCCCAGGGTGTCCCCAGGGTGTCCCCAAGGTGTCCCCAGGGTGTCCCCAGGGTCACTCACACTGTGGTCAGTCTCTGCCTGTCCACAGAGATGGTCTGGCACGTCGAGTGCAGCTCCACGCGCGCCGTCGACTCCGTGGCGTCCTTCACCACCCCGATGTACCCTGGGGGAATTGGGGGGCTCAGGGGGGCTCAGGGGAGCCCCCGAGGGCGTTTCTGGGAGCCCCCGAGGGGGTTTTGGGGCTTTGGGGAGGTCCCAAGGGGGTTTCGGGAGCCCCCGAGGGGGTTTCTGGGAGCACCCGAGGGCATTTCTGGGGCTTTGGGGAGGGTCCCAAGGGGTTTTGGGGCTCAGGGGAGGGTCCCAAGGGGGTTCAGGGAGCCCCCCTGAGGGGGTTTTGGGGCTTTGGGGAGGGTCCCAAGGGCATTTCTGGGGTTCGGGGAGGGTCCCAAGGGCATTTCTGGGGTTCAGGGAGGGTCCCAAGGGGGTTTCTGGGATTCAGGGAGCCCCCTGAGGGGGTTTTGGGGTTCAGGGAGCCCCCTGAGGGGTTTTGGGGTTCGGGGAGGGTCCCGAGGGGGTTTCTGGGGCTCAGGGAGGGTCCCAAGGGGGGTTTCTGGGTGCCCCCGAGGGGGTTTTGGGGTTCAGGGAGGGTCCCAAGGGGGTTTCTGGGATTCAGGGAGCCCCCCGAGGGGTTTTGGGGCTCGGGGAGGGCCCCAGACCCACCTTTGTAGGGCCCCTGGGAGATGCGCACCGTCTGCCCGATGAGGTCGTTGTCGCGCCGGCCGCGGCCCCGGCTCAGCCCCCCGGCCCCGAATCCGCCCCTCTGCCCTGGGGAGGGGGCACGGGGGGCTCAGAGGGGTCCCCGAGGGTCCCCAGCACCCCCGGGACCCCTCCCCAAAGCACTCACCGGCCCCGCTGGGGTGCATGGGGCTGCTGATGCGGGGGGACATGGGCGCGAAGCCGCACATGGCGAAGTTGGTGACGTCCCGAGGCTGGCGGGAAAGCGGCGTTGGAATGGGGGGAAAAAGGGGGAAAACGGGAAAATTGGGGGGGGGGGGCGCCGGGGAGGGGGGCCTGACCTTGGAGCCCCCCGCCAGGACCAGGTGCCGCGTCTTGCACACGAACATGCCCCCGTTCTCCACCAGCTTCTTGCAGTGCAGGAAGGCGAAGCCGCGGAACAGGTGCCGGATCTCGCCCTCGCGGCCCTGCGCAGACAAAATCGGGGTGAGAACCCCCAAAATCGGGGTGAGACCCCCAAATTAACCCCCCAATTAATCAGGTGAACCCCAAAATCGGGGTGAGACCCCCCAAAATTCCCCAGTGAAACCCCCACACATGAACAGGTGCCGGATCTCGCCCTCGCGGCCCTGCGCAGCCAAAATCGGGGTGAGAACCCCAAAATCGGGGTGAGAAGCCCCCAATTTAACAGGTGAGACCCTGCAAAATCAGGGTGAGACTCCCCAAAACCAGAGTGAGACCCAAATGACCCAAACCTGCCCCAAAATGCCCCAAATGTCCCCCAGACCCACAGAATGGGGGCCGTCGATGACTTTGACGATGTCCTTGACGTGGATGTTGTTCTGCCCCCCAAAATGCCCCAGATCTGCCCCAAAATGCCCCACATCTCCCCAAAAGGGCCCAAACCTGCCCCAAACCCCCCAAACCTGCCCCAAAATGCCCCAAATCTCCCCCAGACGCACGGAGTGGGGGCTGTCGATGACTTTGATGATGTCCTTGACGTGGACGTTGTTCTGCTCCCCGAAACCCCCAAATCTCCCCCAAAATGCCCCAAATCTCCCCCAAAATGCCCCAAATCTCCCCAAAATGCCCCAAATCTGCCCCAAATCTGCCCCAAATCTGCCCCAGACCCACAGAATGGGGGCCGTCGATGACTCTGACGATGTCCTTGACGTGGATGCTGTTCTGCCCCCCCAAACCTGCCCCAAAATGACCCAAACGTGCCCCAAAATGCCCCAAATCTCCCCAAAAGGACCCAAATCACCCCAAAAGGACCCAAATCACCCCAAAATGACCCAAACCTGCCCCAAAATGCCCCAAATCTCCCCCAGACCCACGGAGTGGGGGCCGTCGATGACTTTGACGATGTCCTTGACGTGGACGTTGTTCTGCCCCCCCAAACCCCCCAAATCTCCCCCAAAATGCCCCAAATCTCCCCCAAAATGCCCCAAATCTCCCCTAAAATGCCCCAAACCTCCCCAAAATGCCCCAAATCTCCCCAAAATGCCCCAAATCTGCCCCAAATCTGCCCCAGACCCACGGAATGGGGGCCGTCGATGACTTTGATGATGTCCTTGACGTGGATGCTGTTCTGCCCCCCCCAAACCTGCCCCAAAATGACCCAAACGTGCCCCAAAATGCCCCAAATCTCCCCAAAATGCCCCAAATCTGCCCCAAATCTGCCCCAGACGCACGGAATGGGGGCCGTCGATGACTTTGACGATGTCCTTGACGTGGATGTTGTTCTGCTCCGAGTCCAGCGCCACCGCGAAGCGATTGTCCTTCTTGCGCGTCACCGCCTGGTGGCGCACGGTCACCACCTTGCCGTACATGTTCAGCACCTGGGGGCACGGGGACGCACCTGGGTACACCTGGGTACACCTGGGTACACCTGGGGCACACCTGGGTACAGCTGGGACTGACTGGGATACACCTGGGTACACCCTGGGGCACACCTGGGTACACCTGGGACTGACTGGGATACACCTGGGTACACCTGGGACAGCCTGGATACACCTGAGGTACACCTGGGTACACCTGGGTACACCTGGGGCACACCTGGGTACACCTGGGGCACACCTGGGATACACCTGGGACAGACTGGTGGCGCACAGTCACCACCTTGCCGTACATGTTCAGCACCTGGGGGCACGGGGGCGCACCTGGGTACACCTGGGGCACACCTGGGATACACCTGGGACTGACTGGGATACACCTGGGTACACCTGGGGCACACCTGGGTACAGCTGGGTACACCTGGGATACAGCTGAGATACCAGGGACACACCTGGATACACCTGGGTACATCTGGGACACACCTGGGACTGACTGGGGTACACCTGGGTACACCTGGGGCACACCTGGGTACAGCTGGGATGTGGGGGTTTTGTGGCAGATTTTTTTGGGGATTTCGGGCAGGATTTCGGGCAGGATTTCGGGTGCATTTTTTGGCAGATTTTTTGGGGATTTTGGCCAGGATTTTGGGGGGTTTTTGTGGCAGATTTTTGGGGATTTCGGCCAGGATTTCGGGGTGGTTTTTTTGGGGATTTTGGGCAGGATTTTGGGTGCATTTTTGGCAGATTTCGGGCAGGATTTCGGGTGCATTTTGTGGGACATTTTTTGGGGATTTCGGCCAGGATTTCGGGGTGGTTTTTTTGGGGTTTTTGGCCAGGATTTTGGGCGCTTTTTGGGGGATTTTGGCCAGGATTTCGGGCAGGATTTCGGGGTGGTTTTTTTGGGGATTTTGGCCAGGATTTCGGGCAGGATTTCGGGCGCTTTTTTGGGGATTTTGGCCAGGATTTCGGGCAGGATTTCGGATGGTTTTTTGGCAGATTTTTTTGGGGATTTCAGGCAGGATTTCGGGGTGGTTTTTTTGGGGATTTTGGCCAGGATTTCGGGTGCTTTTGTGGCAGATTTTTTGGGGATTTCAGGTGTGTTTTGTGGCAGATTTTTGGGGATTTCGGGCAGGATTTCGGGTGCATTTTTGGCAGATTTTGGCCAGGATTTCGGGTGCATTTTGTGGGACATTTTTTGGGGATTTCAGCCAGGATTTCGGGGTGGTTTTTTTGGGGTTTTTGGCCAGGATTTCGGGCGCTTTTTTGGGGATTTTGGCCAGGATTTTGGGGTGGTTTTTTTGGGGATTTTGGCCAGGATTTCGGGTGCTTTTGTGGCAGATTTTTTGGGGATTTCAGGTGTGTTTTGTGGCAGATTTTTGGGGATTTCGGGCAGGATTTCGGGTGCGTTTTTGGCAGATGTTGGCCAGGATTTCGGGTGCATTTTGTGGGACATTTTTTGGGGATTTTGGCCAGGATTTCGGGGTTTTTTCGGGGCTCTCACCTGGAATGTCTCCCGCTCCAGGCGCACGATCACCCCCACGGTTTGGGGGTCCAGCTGCACCAGCTCCCCCCACTCGTGCTGCCCCCCCACGTCCACGCCCGAGGCCGTCTCGGAGCAGAGCTGCAGGTCCCGGGGCAGCACCTTCAGCTGGGCACAAAACGGGGAGAAACCGCCTGGGTGAGGCCCCAAAACCGCCAGGTTTCACCCCAAAACCCCGTCCCCGCCTCCCGCCGCTTTTTCCTGCCTTTTCACAATTTTTCCCCTTTTTTTTTGCTCATTTTTCTTCACATTTTCCTGTTTTTCCCACAGGTTTTTCCTGGTTTCCCCCGTTTTTCCCCAGTTTTCCTGTGTATTTCCTGGGTTTTCCCCATTTCCACCCAGGTTTTTCTCATGGTTTTCCCCATTTTCCCCATTTTTTCCCCATTTTTCACCTCGTGCGTGGTGAGCTCCGAGAACAGGATCACAAAGTTCTCCTCCCCCGTCCATTTCCCCCCATTTTTATGCCGTTTTTCTCTCATTTTTCCCATTTTTTCCCCATTTTTTCTCATTTTTTCCCCATTTGTTCCCATTTTCCCCGTTTTTCCCCCCATTCCCCACCTCGTGCATGGTCAGGTCCGAGAACAGGATCACAAAGTTCTCCTCCCCCGTCCATTTTCCCCCATTTTTATGCCATTTTCTCTCATTTTCCCCTGTTTTTTCTCATTTTTCCCCGTTTTTTCCCGTTTTTCCCCGTTTTTTCCCATTTTCCCCGTTTTTCCCCCCATTCCCCACCTCGTGCATGGTCAGGTCCGAGAACAGGATCACAAAGTTCTCCTCCCCCGTCCATTTCCCCCATTTTTCTCTCATTTTTCCCATTTTTCCCCCGTTTTTCTCTTATTTTTCCCCATTTTTTCCCGTTTTCCCCGTTTTTCCCCCCACTCCCCACCTCGTGCATGGTCAGCTCCGAGAACAGGATCACAAAGTTCTCCTCCCCCGTCCATTTCCCCTCACTTCATCCTGGTTTTTCCCATTTTTATGCCATTTTTTTCTCATTTTTCACAGTTTTCTCCAGTTTTTTCCCGTTTTTCCCCGTTTTTTCCCATTTTCCCCGTTTTTCCCCCCATTCCCCACCTCGTGCATGGTCAGGTCCGAGAACAGGATCACAAAGTTCTCCTCCCCCGTCCATTTTCCCCCATTTTTATGCCATTTTTTCTCATTTTCCCCTGTTTTTTCTCATTTTTCCCCGTTTTTTCCCGTTTTTTCCCGTTTTCCCCGTTTTTCCCCCCATTCCCCACCTCGTGCATGGTCAGGTCCGAGAACAGGATCACAAAGTTCTCCTCCCCTGTCCATTTTCCCCCATTTTTATGCCATTTTCTCTCATTTTCCCCCGTTTTTTCCCGTTTTTCCCCGTTTTTTCCCATTTTCCCCGTTTTTCTCCCCATTCCCCACCTCGTGCATGGTCAGGTCCGAGAACAGGATCACGAAGTTCTCCTCCACCCTGACGATGAGCCCGGTGTCCCCCTCGAACCTCCCTGCTATCACCTTCACGTGGTCGCCCATCCTGAAGTACTTGCGCAGCTCCTGCGCCGGGAACTCCAGCATGTCCTGGAAAAGCCCCAAATTCCGGCGTTATTGCCCCAAAATCCGCCCCGAATCGGGGCCTTTCGGGGCTCTGCCCACCTTGAGGTCCTCGTGCTTGGGCATGATGGTGATCTTGTTGCCGTCCACGCTGAGGATCTTGCCCTGCAGGTTGATGAGCTCCCCCTCGCACACCTCCACGTTGTCCCCGGGCTGGAAGTTGTGCTCGCGCTCCTTCCCTGCGGCGGTTTTGGGGTGAATTCTGGCGGTTTTGGGGCACTTTGGGCTGCGGAAATTGGGGATCTGCCCTTACCTGTGCTCTCGGTCACCACCTCCAGGTCGATGCCCTCGGGTTGGTCCTCGAATTTCTCCAGCTCGGACAGGGTGGGCTTGACGCCCTCCGTGATCTGGGTTTGGGGTAAAATAGCAGGGTTTGGGTAAAAATACCAAAATACCCCAGGGTTTGGGGGAAAATAGCAGGGTTTGGGTAAAATACCAAAATACCCCAGGGTTTGGGGCAAAATACCAGGGTTTGGGGGAAAATACCAAAATACCCCAGGGTTTGGGTAAAAATACCAAAATACCCCAGGGTTTGGGGTAAAATCCCAGGGTTTGGGGTAAAATCCCAGGGTTTGGGTTAAAATCAAACAGTTTGGGATAAAATCCCATGGTTTGGGTTAAAATCCCACAGTTTGGGGCAAAACCGGGTCTGGGGCTGGACCGGGGGATGGTTTCAGGATCAAACCTGAGGGTTTTGGGTTCAAACGGGCAGATTTTGGTTCAAAAAGGTGGATTTGGGCTTCAAAGAGGATTCCAGGTTGAAACGCGCGGATTTTGGGTAGAGGAGGCAAATTTTCAGTTCAAACGGACAAATTTGTGTGGGGGCGCCAGGTTTTGGGTTGTTTGGGGCCCATTTTGGGGTGGATTTTGGCAGTTTTTGGGCTCACCACGGCCGACATGGCAAAGCTCTTGAACAGGAAGCCCTTGCGGCCCATTTTGGGCTGTCAGGGGCAGATTTTGGGGTGGATTTTGGCGTTTTTGGGCTCACCACGGCCGACATGGCGAAGCTCTTGAACAGGAAGCCCTTGGGGGCCCATTTTGGGGTGGATTTTGGCGTTTTTGGGCTCACCACGGCCGACATGGCGAAGCTCTTGAACAGGAAGCCCTTGGGGCCCATTTTGGGTTGTTTGGGGCCCATTTTGGGGTGGATTCTGGCAGTTTTGGGCTCACCACGGCCGACATGGCGAAGCTCTTGAACAGGAAGCCCTTGGGGCCCATTTTGGGCTGTCAGGGGCCCATTTTGGGGCGGATTTTGGCGTTTTTGGGCTCACCACGGCCGACATGGCGAAGCTCTTGAACAGGAAGCCCTTGGGGCCCATTTTGGGCTGTCAGGGGCACATTTTGGGGCGGATTTTGGCGTTTTTGGGCTCACCACGGCCGACATGGCGAAGCTCTTGAACAGGAAGCCCTTGGGGCCCATTTTGGGCTGTCAGGGGCACATTTTGGGGTGGATTTTGGCGTTTTTGGGCTCACCACGGCCGACATGGCGAAGCTCTTGAACAGGAAGCCCTTGCGGCTGTAGCGGTTGCCCTCGAAGATGAGGAAGTCGCCGTCCGAGGCCACGTCCCCGCCCAGGGATCTGCAGGGGTGGGGCTCAGTGGATCCCAGTGGATCCCAGTGGATCCCAGGGGGCTCAGGGGGGCTCAGGGGATCCCCTCGGGCCCGGCCCTACCGGATTTTCTCGGCGTCGAAGAGGCGCTGGGGCGGCCGCTTGAACTTCTTGCGCTTGGCGAACCAGTCCTTCTGTGGGGGGGAGAGGGAGAAAAGGAGGGTTTTGGGATCTGGGATCTGATCTGAGCTGGGATCTGCTGAGCTGGGATCTGAGCTGAGCTGGGATCCGCTGATCTGAGAGGGGATCTGAGCTGAGCTGGGATCTGAGCTGGGATCTGATCTGAGCTGGGATCCGCTGAGCTGGGATCTAATCGGGGATCTGATTTGGGGATCCACCGAGCTGGGATCTGATCTGAGAGGGGATCCATTGAACTGGGATCCACTGAGCTGGGATCCACTGAGCTGGGATCTGAGCTGGGATCCACTAATCTGAGAGGGGATCCACTGAGCTGGGATCTGATCCGAGATGGGATCCACTGAGCGGGGATCCACTGAGCAGGGTTCTGAGCTGAGTGGGGATCTGATCTGACAGGGGATCCATTGAACAGGGATCTGATCTGACAGGGGATCCATTGAACAGGGATCCACTGAGCTGGGATCTGCTGAGCTGGGATCTGAGCTGGGATCTGCTGGGAGAGGATCTCAGCTGGGATCTGCCGCCGGGGGGATCTGATTGGGGACCCACTGAGCTGGGATCTGATTGGGGATCCACTGGGAGGGGACCTGAGCGGGGATCTGATCCGGGTGGGGATCCACCGAGCAGGGATCTGATCCGAGCGGGGATCTGCTGATCCAGGATCTGATTTGGGGATCTGAACTGGGGATCCACTGAGCTGGGATCTGACTGGGGACCTGAGCAGGGGATCTGAGCTCTGATCAGGGCATTTGATCAGGGATCTGACTGGGGATCCACTGGGCTGGGATCTGATCTGAGCTGGGATCCACTGAGCCGGGATCTGCCCAGGGATCCGCCCAGGTGACCCACTGGGATCCGCCCTGGGGACCTCCCTCCCCCCCAGGTGTGCCTCCCCTCCCCCCCCCCCAGGTGTGCCTCCCCCTCCCCGTTCCCCTCCCCCTCACCAGGCTCATCCTGGCTTTGATGCGGTCGAAGTCGATCCTGGGGATCATCTTCAGGGAGATCTGGTTCTGGCTGGGCTCCACGTAATCCACCTGGGGGGGATCCACGGCGGAGCCTCAGGTGAGCCCGGAGCCCCCAGGTGTCCCCTGTTCCCCCAGGTGTGGCCCCAGGTGTCTCCTTTGTTCCCCCAGGTGTTCCTCAGGTGAGCCCGGAGCCCCCAGGTGTGGCCCCAGGTGTGTCCCTTGTTCCCCCAGGTGTGTCCTTCCCCTCCCAGGTGTGTCCCCTGTTCCCCCAGGTGTGTCCTTCCCCTCCCAGGTGTGTCCCTTGTTCCCCCAGGTGTGTCCTTCCCTTCCCAGGTGTGTCCCCTGTTCCCCCAGGTGTCCCCCAGGTGTGTCCCTTGTTCCCCCAGGTGTGTCCCTTCCCCTCCCAGGTGTGTCCCCTGTTCCCCCATGCCTGTCCCTCCCTCCCAGGTGTCCCCCAGGTGTGTCCCTTCCCCTCCCAGGTGTGTCCCTTCCCCTCCCAGGTGTGTCCCCCTCACCTGTGCGATGTCGTCCTTGTAGATGCCCCTCTTGAGGCGCACCCAGGCCTTGGGTCTGAGGCATCCCCCAGGTGTGTCCCTCCCTCCCAGGTGTGTCCCTTCCCCTCCCAGGTGTCCCCCAGGTGTGTCCCTTCCCCTCCCAGGTGTCCCCCAGGTGTGTCCCCTGTTCCCCCAGGTGTGTCCTTCCCCTCCCAGGTGTGTCCCCTGTTCCCCCAGGTGTTCCTCAGGTGAGCCCGGAGCCCCCAGGTGTCCCCTGTTCCCCCAGATGTGGCCCCTGTTCCCCCAGGTATCCCCCAGGTGTGTCCCTTCCCCTCCCAGGTATCCCCCAGGTGTGTCCCCTGCTCCCCCAGGTGTGTCCCTTCCCCTCCCAGGTGTGTCCCTTCCCCTCCCAGGTGCGTCCCCCTCACCTGGGCGATGTCGTCCTTGTAGATGCCCCTCTTGAGGCGCACCCAGGCCTTGGGTTTGAGGTTGGTGACCTCCTTGACCACCTTGAGCACGTCCGTCATCTCCTTGATGGGCACCATCTGCTGGTTCCAGTAGCCCAGGCGCAGGTTGCCCACGCCCTCGATGGCCTGCTTGACGTGCGTCTGCTTGTAGGCCTCCACGTACAGGTAACCCCTGACGTGCTCAGGTGCCACCACCGACTTGATCTGCAGGGGCTGGGGACAGCAGGTGACATCAATGTGACATCAATGTGACACTGGGGACAGGCCAGGAACAGCCCTGGTGTGCCTCTGTACAGGTGTGATCCTGTTATCCCCATGTACAGGTGTGTACAGGTGTGTACAGGTGTGCCTCCACGTACAGGTAACCCCTGACGTGCTCAGGTGCCACCACCGACTTGATCTGCAGGGGCTGGGGACAGCAGGTGACATCACTGTGACATCAATGTGACACTGGGGACAGGCCAGGAACAGCCCCGGTACCGCTACACACAGACACGAGCCCATTGTCCCCATGTACAGGTGTGTACAGGTGTGTACAGGTGTGTACAGGTGTGTACAGCTGTGCCTCCACGTACAGGTAACCCCTGACGTGCTCAGGTGCCACCACCGACTTGATCTGGAGAGGCTGGGGACAGCAGGTGACATCAATGTGACATCAATGTGACACTGGGGACACAGCAATATAGCCCAGTGTGATCCCATTGTCCCCATGTACAGGTGTGTACAGGTGTGTACAGGTGTGCCTCCACGTACAGGTAACCCCTGACGTGCTCAGGTGCCACCACCGACTTGATCTGGAGAGGCTGGGGACAGCAGGTGACATCAATGTGACATCAATGTGACATTGGGGACAGGCCAGGAACAGCCCCGGTACCGCTACACACAGACACGAGCCCATTGTCCCCATGTACAGGTGTGTACAGGTGTGTACAGGTGTGCCCCCAGTGCCTCCACGTACAGGTAACCCCTGACGTGCTCAGGTGCCACCACGGATTTGATCTGCAGGGGCTGGGGACAGCAGGGACACCAGGTGACATCAGTGTGACACCAGAGTGACACCAGAGTGACACTGGGGACAGCCCAGCACAGCCTCGGTGTCCCCAGGTACAGGTGTGACCCCATGTACAGGTGTGACCCCATGTACAGGTGTGTCCCCATGCTCAGGTGTGTCCCCGTGCACAGGTGTGACCACACTGCTCAGGTGTGTCCCTGTGCACAGGTGTGACCACAATGTCCCAATGCTCAGGTGTGCCCCAATGCTCAGGTGTGTCCCCAATGCTCAGGTGTGTCCCCAGTCCCTCCCAGTTCCTCCCAGTTCCTCCCAGTCCCTCCCAGTTCCCCCCAGTTCAATCCCAGTTCCCCCCAGTCCCTCCCAGTTCCCTCCCAGTCCCCCCCAGTCCCTCCCAGTCCCTCCCAGACCCTCCCAGTTCCCCCCAGTCCCTCCCAGTTCCCCCCAGTCCCTCCCAGTCCCTCCCAGTTCAATCCCAGTTCCCCCCAGTCCATCCCAGTTCCCCCCAGTCCCTCCCAGTCCCTCCCAGTTCCCCCCAGTCCCTCCCAGTCCCTCCCAGTTCAATCCCAGTTCCCCCCAGTCCCCCCCAGTTCCTCCCAGTCCCTCCCAGTCCCCCCCCAGTCCCTCCCAGTTCAATCCCAGTCCCTCCCAGTCCCTCCCAGTCCATCCCAGTCCCTCCCAGTCCCCCCCAGTTCCCCCCAGTCCATCCCAGTCCATCCCAGTCCCTCCCAGTTCAATCCCAGTCCCTCCCAGTTTATCCCAGTCCCTCCCAGTCCCCCCCAGTCCCTCCCAGTTCCCCCCAGTCCCCCCCAGTCCCTCCCAGTCCCTCCCAGTCCCTCCCAGTCCCTCCCAGTTCCCCCCAGTCCCTCCCAGTCCCTCCCAGTCCCCCCCAGTTCCCTCCCAGTCCCTCCCAGTTCCCCCCAGTCCCTCCCAGTTCCCCCCAGTCCCTCCCAGTTCAATCCCAGTTCCCCCCAGTCCCTCCCAGTCCCTCCCAGTTCAATCCCAGTTCCCCCCAGTCCCCCCCAGTTCCTCCCAGTCCCTCCCAGTCCCCCCCCAGTCCCTCCCAGTTCCCCCCAGTCCCTCCCAGTCCCTCCCAGTTCAATCCCAGTCCCTCCCAGTTCCCCCCAGTTCTCACCGTCTCCGTGTACTGGTAGGCGATGAATTTGCGCATGAGGGCGATGGCCGTGGCGCGCTCCTCCCCGATCTGGGGTGAAAACGGCACAATTTGGGCAAAACCAGCACAATTTGGGCAAAAACGGCACAATTTGGGCAAAAACGGCGCAATTTGGGCTCAGAGGGGATTTTTGGGCACAAACCCCAAATTTTGGGGGGTTTAGGTGCTCCCCCCCCCCAGCACCCACCTTGCACTTGACTGTCCAGAGATTGGGGTCCCTGTGGCGGACAACAAAAATTCCGAATTTTGGGCGTCTGACCCAAATTCCCCCTTTTTTCCCCCAGCTCAGTTCCCATTCCCAGGAGCCCTGCCCCAAAATTGCCTTTTTTGCCCCCAAATCAGTTTCCATTCCCGCGACCCCAGCCCCAAAATCCCCGTTTTTGCCTCCAAAATCAATTCCCAGCCCCAAAATCCCTGTTTTTCTCCCCAAAATCAGTTCCCACCCCCAGAACCCCAGCCCCAAAATCCCCGTTTTTGCCCCCAAATCAGTTCTGATTCTTGGGAGTCCTGACCCAAAATCCCCGTTTTTCTCCCCAAAATCAGTTCCCATTCCCAGAAGCCCAGCCCCAAAATCCCCGTTTTTGCCCCCAAAATCAGTTCTGATTCTTGGGAGTCCTGACCCAAAATCCCCGTTTTTGCCCCCAAAATCAGTTCCCATCCCCAAAATCCCCGTTTCTGCCCCCAAATCAGTTCTGGTTCTTGGGAATCCTGACCCAAAATCCCCATTTTTGCCCCCAAAATCAGTTCCCATCCCCAGAAGCCCAGCCCCAAAATCCCCATTTTTGCCCCAAAATCCCCGTTTCTGCCCCCAAAATCAGTTGCCAGCACCAAAATCCCCGTTTTTGCCCCAAGATCCCCGTTTTTGGCCCCAAATCAGTTCTGATTCTTGGGAGTCCTGACCCAAAATCCCCATTTTTGCCCCCAAAATCAGTTCCCATCCCCAAAATCCCCGTTTTTGCCCCAAAATCCCCGTTTCTGCCCCATAATCCCCATTTTTGCCCCCAGAATCAGTTCCCATCCCCAAAATCCCCGTTTCTGCCCCAAAATCCCCGTTTCTGCCCCAAAATCCCCATTTTTGCCCCCCAAATCAGTTCCCATCCCCAAAATCCCCGTTTCTGCCCCAAAATCCCCATTTTTGCCCCCAAAATCAGTTCCCATCCCCAAAATCCCCGTTTCTGCCCCAAAATCCCCGTTTTTGCCCCAAAATCCCCGTTTTTGCCCCCAGAATCAGTTCCCATCCCCAAAATCCCCGTTTCTGCCCCAAAATCCCCGTTTCTGCCCCAAAATCCCCATTTTTGCCCCCCAAATCAGTTCCCATCCCCAAAATCCCCGTTTCTGCCCCAAAATCCCCATTTTTGCCCCCAAAATCAGTTCCCATCCCCAAAATCCCCGTTTCTGCCCCAAAATCCCCGTTTTTGCCCCAAAATCCCCGTTTCTGCCCCATAATCCCCATTTTTGCCCCCAGAATCAGTTCCCATCCCCAAAATCCCCGTTTCTGCCCCAAAATCCCCATTTTTGCCCCCAGAATCGGTTCCCATCCCCAAAATCCCCGTTTCTGCCCCAAAATCGCCGTTTTTGGCCCCAAATCTCACTTGACGCCGGGCAGCAGCTGCTGCTGGGTGATGTCGTCCGAGAGCTCGTCGGAGCCGCCGTAAACTCTGCGGAAACGGGGAAAACGCCCCAAAATCAGGGGGCGGGGCGGGGCCGGGGGGGCGTGGCCAGGCGGGGTCACCCGGGGGTCACTCAGGGGTCACTCGGGGGTCACTCAGGGGTCACTCAATGGTCACTCATTGGTCACTCACGTCTCGCCCACCGAGGACTTGGCGTATTTCTTCATGTAGTACTCGCCCAGCTCCTCCTCACGCTGGTCCCTGCGGGGAAAAATGGGGAGAAATCAGCCGGAAACGGGAAAAACGGGGAGAAAAATGGGGAGAAATCAGCCGGAAACGGGAAAAACGGGGAGAAAAATGGGGAGAAATCAGCCGGAAACGGGAAAAATGGGGAAAAAACGGGGAAAAATGGGGAGAAATCAGCCGGAAACGGGAAAAATGGGGAAAAATGGGGAGAAATCAGCCAGAAACGGGAAAAATGGGGAAAAATGGGGAGAAATCAGCCGGAAACGGGAAAAACGGGGAAAAAGGGGGAAAAAATGGGGAGAAATCAGCCGGAAACGGGAAAACGGGAAAAAATGGGGAAAAATGGGGAGAAATCAGCCAGAAACGGGAAAAATGGGGAAAAATGGGGAGAAATCAGCCGGAAACGGGAAAAACGGGGAAAAAATGGGGAGAAATCAGCCGGAAACGGGAAAAACGGGGAAAAAGGGGGAAAAAATGGGGAGAAATCAGCCGGAAACGGGAAAAACGGGAAAAACGGGAAAAAATGGGGAGAAATCAGCCGGAAACGGGGAAAAACGGGAAAAAGGGGAAAAAAAGGGAGAGAAATCAGGTGGAAATGGGAAAAACGGGAAAAATGGGGAAAAATGGGGAGAAATCAGCCGGAAACGGGAAAAATGGGGAAAACAAGGGGAAAATGGGGAAAACAAGGGGAAAATGGGGGAAAATGAGGGGAAAATGGGGAAAACAAGGGGAAAATGGGGAAAATGAGGGGAAAATGGGGAAAACAAGGGGAAAATGGGGGAAAATGAGGGGAAAATGGGGAAAACGGAGAAAATAAGGGGAAAATGGGGAAAACAAAGGGAAAATGGGGGAAAACAAGGGGAAAATGGGGGAAAAGGAAGGGAAAACAGCAAAAACTCGGGGAAACCGGGGGAAAAGAAGGGGAAATTGGGAAAAAACAGGGAAATTAGGGAAAAGAAGGGGGTGACCTCCAGAGGTTCTGCAGGCGGCGCGCCCCCGAGCGATCCTCGTCCAGCACCACGTTGTCGATGTTGGAGGCTGAGGAAGAGGAGGCACAGGAGGGTGGGCGGGGGCAGCGGGGCCTGGGGAGGGGGCTCGGCCCCGGGAATTGGGGAGGGGGCTCGGCCCCGGGAATTGGGGAGGGGGCTCGGCCCCGGGAATTGGGGAGGGGGCTCAGCCCTGGGAATTGGGGAGGGGGCTCGGCCCCAGGAATTGGGCTCAGCCCCGGGAATTGGGGAGGGGGCTCGGCCCCGGGAATTGGGGAGGGGGCTCGGCCCCGGGAATTGGGGAGGGGGCTCGGCCCCAGGAATTGGGGAGGGGGCTCGGCCCCGGGAATTGGGGAGGGGGCTCGGCCCCAGGAATTGGGGAGGGGGCTCGGCCCCGGGAATTGGGGAGGGGGCTCGGCCCCGGGAATTGGGGAGGGGGCTCGGCCCCGGGAATTGGGGAGGGGGCTCAGCCCCAGGAATTGGGGAGGGGGCTCAGCCCTGGGAATTGGGCTCGGCCCCGGGAATTGGGGAGGGGGCTCAGCCCCGGGAATTGGGGAGGGGGCTTGGCCCCGGGAACTGGGGAGGGGGCTCGGCCCCAGGAATTGGGGAGGGGGCTCGGCCCCGGGAATTGGGGAGGGGGCTCGGCCCCGGGAGTTGGGGAGGGGGCTCGGCCCCAGGAATTGGGGAGGGGGCTCAGCCCCGGGAATTGGGGAAGGGGCTCTTACCTTCGATCTCCTCTGCCCCCGGGAGGAGGAGGAGGAGGAGGAGGAGGAGGTGGCGGTGGAGGATGGAGCAAATCAACAGCAAAACCGGGGGTTTGGGGGGAAAATCGGGGGTTTGGGGGAAAATAATAAAGAAAAAAATGCAACGGAAAAAAACCCAGGCGAGAGCGGATGAGATGGAGGGGGAGGGGAGACCCCGGGAAAGGGAGGGGGAAAGGGGATTTGGGGGGAAAATGGGGGATTTTGGGGAAAAAGGGTTTGGGGGAAAATGGGGGATTTGGGAAAAAGGGTTTGGGGGCAAAAAAGGGGATTTAGGGATAAAGGGGTTTGGGGGGAAAATGGGGGTTTTGGGGAAAAAGGGAGGTTTTGGGGAAAAAGGGTTTGGGGGGAAAATGGGGGATTTTGGGGAAAAAGGGGGATTTTGGGGAAAAAGGGTTTGGGGTAAAAGGGGATTTAGGGGTAAAAAGGGTTTGGGGGGGAAATGGGGATTTGGGGAAAGGGACGGGGGAAAAGAGATTTGGGTGACAAAAAGGGATTTTGGAGGGAAAATGGGGTTTTGGGGAAAAAAGGGGTTTGGGGAGAAAAAGGGGGTTTGGGGGGGACGGAAATGGGATTTAGGGAAAAAGGGATTTGGGGAAGGAAAGGGCGCTTTGGGGATTTGGGGAGGGCAGTTTTGGGGCAAGAAAGGGCAGTTTTGGGGCAGGAAAAGGGGTTCAGGGCATGTGGGGAGGGGTCAGCGGGCACCCACCCCATGCAGGGCTCAGCTCCCCCCTCCCCAGACCCCCCAGGTGAGGGTTTGCAGCCCCCCAGGTGGGTTTGCAGCCCCCTGCCCAGGCTCTCACCTTTCTCCAGGATGTCCTCGGCCCCATCCTCCCACTGATCTTCATCCTCGTACTCATCGTCAACATCTGGGCGGGGAAGGGAGGGGGTCAGCGGCCTGGAGACCCCCAGACCCCCCAAAGCCCCTCAGACCCCCCAAAACCCACCCGGACCCCCCAAAAACCCTCCCAGACCCCCCAAAACCCTCCCAGACCCCCCAAAATCCCACCCAGACCCCCCCAAAAACCCTCCCAGACCCCCCAAAGCCCCTCCCAGACCCCCCCAAAAACCCTCCCAGACCCCCCCAAAACCCTCCCAGACCCCCCCCAAAACCCTCCCAGACCCCCCAAAACCCTCCCAGACCCCCCCAAAAACCCTCCCAGACCCCCCCAAAAACCCTCCCAGACCCCCCAAAAACCCTCCCAGACCCCCCAAGCCCCCCTCACCAGCCTCGTCCAGGATGAAGCCCCCGTGCCTCGGCTTCTTGGCCGGCCGGTCGTCGTCTTCCTCCTCCTCCTCCTCCTCATCGTATTCCTCCTCCTCCTCCTCTTCCTCCTCCTCCTCCTCCTCCTCGGGCTCCTCCTTGCCGCTGCCCCCCCCGCGCTGCTCCTCGGGCTGGGGGGGGCGAGGGGGGGGTCAGGGACCCCCAAAATCCCCCAATATCCAAAATCCCCCAAAATCCCCACAAAATCCCACTCAAAGCCCCCCAAAATCCTCTCAAAATTCCCCCAAATGCCCCCAGAATCCTCCCAAAATACCCCAAAAATCTCCCTAAAATCCCCACAAAATCCCCCCCAAAAAATCCCCGCCAAACCCCCCAAAACCCCCTCGAAACTCCCCAAAATCCTGCCAAATACCCCCAAATCCCCCCAAAATCCCTCAGGGCATCCCTTGAAATCGCTCAAAATCCCCCCAAAATCCCCCCCAATATCCCTCAAAATCCCCCCAAAATGCCCCCAGAATCCTCCCAAAATCCCCCAAAAATCTCCCTAAAATCCCCACGAAATCCCCCAAAGCCCCCCCAAAAAAATCCCCCCATAATCCCTGCCAAACCCCCCAAAACCCCCTCGAAACTCCCCAAAATCCCTCCAAATACCCCAAAATCCCTCAGGGCATCCCTCGAAATCACTCAAAATCCCTGCAAAATCCCCCCCAAATATCCCTCAAAATCCCCCCAAAATGCCCCATAACCCCCCCAAAATTCCCCCAAACTCCCCCCAAAATCCCCCAAAACGCCCCAAATCGCCCCAAAACGCCCCCGCGCCTCGGGGCTGACCTCGTTGTCGTCGCCCTCGTCGCTGCTGCGCTCGCTCTCCTCCTCGGAGAAGTTGCTCTCCTCGCTGTCCGACATGGCCGGGGGCTGCAGGGGCTGGGGGGACCGAGCAGGGGTCGAGGAGCGTGTGAGGAGGGGTCCTGAGGGGTTCACGGAGGGTCTGAAGGGGAATCTGGGGGGACAGGGAGTGTGTGAGGGGTGGCTCTGAGGGGTCCTGAGGGATCCAGGAAGGTCTGAGGAGCCTTGAGAGGTCTGGGGGGCGGCTCTGAGGGGTCTGCGGGTGCCTTGTGGGGCTCAAGGAGGGATCTGAAGGGTCCTGAGAGGCCAAGGAGAGCGTGGGTGAGGTCCTGAGGGGGCTGGAGGCGTCCTGAGGGCTCCTCTGAGGGCTCCCGGGCTGCCCTGAAGGCTCCGCGGACCCTCTGAGAGGGCTCTGAGGGGATCCGGGGGAACTCTGAGGGCTCCGGGGGGGAATCTGAGGGGTCAAGGAGCGTCCTCAGGTGGATGAGAACGCTCTGAGGGCTCCCGGGCTGCCCTGAGGGCTCCGGGGGGCTCTGGGGGGGAATCTGAGGGGTCAAGGAGCGTCCTCAGGTGGATGAGGACGCTCTGAGGGCTCCCGGGCTGCCCTGAGGGCTCCGGGGGGCTCTGAAGGATCCGGGCAGATCTGAAGGCTCTGAGGGCTGCGGGTGGGGCTCTGAGGATGCCCTGAGGGATGTGGGGGGGATCTGAGGGCTCTGAGGTCTCCGGGGCTGCCCCGAGGGCCCCCTGAGGGCTCTGAGGGTGCTCTGAGAGCTCCGCTGCCGCGCCGAGCGCTGCCGCCGCCGCCTCCTCCCTCACCCGCTGCCTTCCGCTCCGGGCCTGGCTCCGCCGGCGCCTGAGCCGCTCCCGGCGCTGCTCCTGTCGCAGTTCCCGGGCCCTGTCGCGATTCCCGGGCCCTGTCGCGGTTCCCGGCCCCGGTTCCGGTCCCGACCCGCAGCCGCTCCGCGTCGCTCCCGGGCCCCGCTCTCGCGAGACTTCCAGCCCTTCCTCTCGCGAGATTCGGCGGCCTCCGACGGCGGCGCGAGAGGCCCAAAATGCACCGGGGAGTTTTTCGCGCCTTTTTTTTTTTTTTTTTTTTTTTTTGCGGTGTGGTGTGACGTCACTCGCGCGGGCCGTGACGTCACGGCGAATCACAACCTGTCCCAGGCCCTTTCCCACGCTCCCCTCCCGTGACGACATGCACAGAAAAAGCCGAAGACTGTCACAAAACTCGCGTTTATTTACCAAAATTCCAACAGTTCACCCAGAAACTCCTCAACCCGGGATTTGGGGTCCCAAAACCCCCAAATTCCCCCAAAACCACCCCAAAACCGCCCAAAACCGCCCAAAAGCACCCCAAACCAGCCCAGCCTCTGCCTCAGTCCCCCCTCTCCCACCCTCAGCACCACACTGGGGATGTCCTGGGGGTCTTGGCCCCCCCAAACCCCACCAGGATCCCCCAAATCCCATCAGAGCCCCCCAAAATCAGATCAGAGCCCCCTAAACCCTATCGGGCCCCCCAAAATCGGATCAGACCCCCCTAAACCCTATCGGGCCCCCCAAAATCCTATCAGGCCCTCCCAAATCCCATCAGGGCCCCCCAAATCCCATCAAGACTCCCCCAAATCCCATCAGGGCCCTCCACAATCTGATCAGGACTCCCCAAATCCTATCAAGACCACCCAAAATCCTATGAGGACCCCCTCCCTAAACCTGATTAGGACTCCCCTAAGTCCAATCAGGACCACCCTAAACTCCATCAGGACCCCCCAGACCCCACCAGGACCCCCCAAAATCAGGCCAGGACCCCCCAAACCCCCCAAACCCCATCAGGGCCCCCCCGGCGGGGGCAGCCTGCCCGTGATCTTGTTGGTGCCCTCGAGCAGGGCGTTGTGGATGTCCTTGGCGCCGGCGATCTGCGCCTTGATCAGGGGCAGGTACTGCGTGTAGGGCAGGCTCTCGGTGCCCCCCAGGCCCCCCGGGACCCCCGGGACCCCCAGCGAGCCCCCCAGGGACCCCCCCTCGGCCTTGGGCGCCGCCGGCACCAGCGCCGGGGCGTGCTTGGCGCTGTCGAAGCTCTGCGCCAGGCACTCGTGGGCCAAACGCTGGGAAAGAGGGATAAAAATGGGAATTTTGGGGTGTTTTGGGCGATTTGGGTGAGTTAGAGGGGGTTTGGGGGGGGGTTATGGGAGTTACAGGGGGGTTTTGGGGGTCTCTCACCAGGCAGAGCTCCAGCCTGTCGCACAGGGGGGTTTGTGGGATTTTGGGGTGATTTTGGGTGATTTTGGGGGTTTCTCACCAGGCAGAGCTCCAGCTGGTCGCACAGGGCGTAGAACTCCTCCAGGCTCTTGTCAAAGCGCTGCAGGGCCCCGTCAGTGCTCTTCCTGCGGGAACTGGTCAGACTGGGAGCACTGGGAGGGACTGGGAGGGACTGGGGGTTACTGGGAGGGCACTGGGGGTTACGGGGGGTGTCACTCACTGCCCGTTGTCGATGCTGGAGTTCTGCACCAGGTTCTGAGCCGCCACCTTCATCAGGGTCTGTGGGACAGGGAAGGTCACGGTGGGGTCAGAGGGGTCATGAAGGGGTCAGGGGGTGGAGCCGCGGCTCCCCCAGCGCCCCCAGCCCAGGTGGGGACATCACCGGGAGGGACAATGGGGGGGTAGGGGGACAGGGACGCCCCCGGAGTCGCCGGGTCCCGGCCCAGGGACTCCCAAATTTCCGGGGGACACCCCCAGGAGAGACACGCCCCTTCAGGAAAACCACACCCATTCCCGGTGGCAAACCCCGCCCAATACAGGCGGCAAACCCCGCCCAATACAGGCGGCAAACCCCGCCCATTCCCGGCGGCAAAACCCACTCTTTCCCGGCGGCAAACCACACCCATTCCCGGCGGCAAGCCCCGCCCCTGACGCAGGCCCCGCCCACCTGCAGGCTCTCCTTCAGCTGCGGCAGCAGCAGCCGGAAGCGCTGCACGGGATCGAAGTCCTGCGCCTGCGCGGTCGCGGCCTGCGCGGGCAGCGCGGGGCCCTGCGCGGCCCCCGGGGGCGGCCCCGGACCCGCTCCGGGCCCCGCCGCCGCTCCGGGCCCCGCGGGCGCTGAGGGCGGCCCCGGGCCCGGCCCGGCCGGAGGCGGCGGAGGAGCCGCCATGTTGTCCGCCACTTCCGGCGCGCGGCGGAAGTGACGCCAGCGGGAGGCGCCGCGCAGGACCGGAAGTAGCAGCCCAAGATGGCGCCCACCATCCAGACGCAGGCGCAGCGCGATGAACCGGGCCACCGGTAACGGGGCGTGACGTCACCGCCGTGACGGTGGTGACCGCCGTGACGAGCGGGGGGGGGCGCCCTCGGTGGCGGCGGGGTGGGGGTGGGACGGGATTCCCCCGTGACGTCACCCCGCGGTGCTGTGGGGTAAATAACGGGGTGCCCCCTGACGTCACGAAAGCGTTCGGGGATCCCCTGTGACGTCATGACGCGCCCCCCCCTCCCCGCAGGCCGAGCTCGCACCGGACCCTCCCCGAGAGGTGAGCGGGGCGGGGGGGAGGGGTCCTGGCCCGGTTTTGGGGTGAATTCGGGCGGTTTTGGGGCCACCCCGCGGGGACCCCCTGAGTCCCCCCCCGCACCCCCCCCACAGGTCCGGGGTCGTTTGTCGGGTCAAGTTCTGCAACAGCCTCCCGGACATCCCCTTCGACCCCAAGTTCATCACGTACCCCTTCGACCAGAGCCGGTACGGAATTCTGAGGGGTTCTGGGGGGGTCTTGGGGGGCCATGAGGGGTTCTGGGGCCTTTTGGGGCTCCTGGAGAGGAAATCTGTGGGGTCTGGGGGGGTCCCAGAGGGTTCTGGGGGGTTCTGGGGGTTCTAGGGGGGATCCTGAGGGGTTCCAGGGGGATCTGGGGGTCTTGGGGGGGCATGCGGGGAATTCTGAGGGTCTCAGGAGGGGTTCTGAGGGATCCCGGGGGTCCTGGTGGGTTTTGGGGCTGATTTTGGGGTGAGTTTTGGAGCCAGTCATGGTGGGATTTGGGGTTGATTTCAGTGGGTTTTGGGGCTGGTTTTGGGGTGAGTTTTAGGGTTGATTTTGGGCTGGGTTTTGGGCTGATTTCAGTGGGATTTGGGTTGATCTCAGTGGGTTTTGGGGCTGATCCCGGTGGGTTTTGGGGGGGGTTTTGGTTGTTTTTGGGGCTGATTTTGGGGTGCTGTCCCCAGGTTTGTGCAGTACAAGGCCACGTCCCTGGAGAAGCAGCACAAGCACGATCTGCTGACAGAGCCTGACCTGGGGGTCACCATCGACCTCATCAACCCTGACACCTACAGGATAGACCCGGGGGGTAAGGATCCCAGAACAGCCCAAAATCACCCAAATACTGCCCCAAAATCACCCAAAAACTGCTCTCAAAACTGCCCCAAAACCACCTTAAAATCACCCAAAAACCGCCCCAAAATCACCCAAATACTGCCCCAAAAACCGCCCCAAAATCACCCAAAAACTGCCCCAAAAACCTCCCCAAAATCACCCAAAAAACGCCCCAAAAACCGCCCCAAAATCACCTAAAAACTGCCACAAAAACTGCCCCAAAATCACCCAAAAACCGCCCCAAAAACCGCCCCAAAATCACCCAAATACTGCCCCAAAAACTGCCCCAAAAACCGCCCCAAAATCACCCAAAAACTGCCCCAAAAACCGCCCCAAAATCACCTAAAAACTGCCACAAAAACTGCCTCAAAATCCCCCAAATACTGCCCCCAAAACCGCTCTAAAATCACCCAAAAACTGCCCCAAAAACTGCCCCAAAAACTGCCCCAAAATCACCCAAAAACTGCCCCCGTCAACCTCATCAACCCTGACACGTACAGGATAGACCCGGGTGGTAAGGACCCCAGAATGGCCCAAAATCACCCAAAAACTGCCCCAAAAACCGCCCCAAAATCACCCAAAAACTGCCCCAAAAACTGCCCCAAAAACTGCCCCAAAAACTGCCCCAAAATCACTTAAAAACTGCCCCAAAAACCGCCCCAAAATCACCCAAAAACTGCTCTCAAAGCTGCCCCAAAAACCGCCCCAAAATCACCCAAAAACTGCCCCAAAACCCGCCCCAAAATCACCTAAAAACCGCCCCAAAATCACCCAAAAGCTGCCCCAAAACCACCCCAAGGCTGACCCTAAACGCCGCAGACTGACCCCCAATTTGGGGTGATTCCCCCCAAACCCCACGGTCTGGCCCCATTTTTGGGTGATTTCCCCCAAACCCCACAGTCTGATCCCATTTTGGGGCGATTTCCCCCGTTTCCCCCAGTGCTCCTGGACCCCGCGGATGAGAAGCTGCTGGAGGAGGAGATCCAGGCACCCACCAGCTCCAAGAGGTGACCCCAAACCCCAAATGGGGACCCCCAAACCCCAAATGGGCACCCCCAAACCCCCAAATGGGCCCCCCAAACCCCAAATGGGCTCCCCAAACCCCAAATGGGCCCCCCAAACCTGCCCCAAACCCCAAATGGGCCCCCCAAACCCCAAACGGGCCCCCCAAACCTGCCCCAAACCCCAAATGGGCCCCCCAAACCCCAAATGGGCCCCCCAAACCTGCCCCAAACCCCAAATGGGCCCCCCAAACCCCAAATGGGCCCCCCAAACCCCAAATGGGCCCCCCAAACCTGCCCCAAACCCCAAATGGGCCCCCCAAACCCCAAATGGGCCCCCCAAACCCCAAATGGGCCCCCCAAACCTGCCCCAAACCCCAAATGGGCTCCCCAAACCCCATCTGCTAGTTTTGGTCTGATTTTGGGCTGATTCTGGTGTGATTTTGGTGTGATTTTGGTCTGATTTTGTGCTGATTTTGTTGTGATTCTGTGCTGATTTGGGGCTGATTTTGGGCTGATTCTGTGCTGGTTTTGGGGCTGATTTTTGGGGCAGTTCTGGCTCGGTTTTGGGGGTGATTTTGGGTCGGTTCTGGGTCAGTTCTGGGTCAGTTTTGGGGCTGATCTTTGGGTCGGTTCTGGCTCGGTTCTGGCTCGGTTTTGGGTCGGTTTTGGGGCTGATCTTTGGGGCAGTTCTGGGTCGGTTTTGGGGCAGTTTTGGGTCGGTTTTGGGTCCATTTGGGGCTGATCTTTGGGGCAGTTCTGGGTCGGTTCTGGCTCGGTTCTGGCTCAGTTTTGGGTCAGTTCTGGGTCGGTTTTGGGGCTGATCTTTGGGTCGGTTCTGGCTCGGTTCTGGCTCCGTTCTGGGTCGGTTTTGGGTTGGTTCTGGCTCGGTTCTAGCTCGGTTCTGGCTCGGTTTTGGGTCGGTTCTGGGTCGGTTTTGGGGCTGATCTTTGGGGCAGTTCTAGGTTGATTTTGGGTCGGTTCTGGCCCGGTTCTGGCTCGGTTCTGGCTCGGCTCCGGGCTGATCCCGGCCCGGTTCTGGCCCGGTTCTGGCCCGGTTCTGGCTCGGTTCTGGGCTGATCCCGGCCCGGTTCTGGCTCGGTTCTGGCTCGGTTCTGGCTCGGCTCTGGGCTGATCCCGGCTCGGTTCTGGCCCGGTTCTGGCTCGGTTCTGGGCTGATCCCGGCCCGGTTCTGGCCCGGTTCTGGCTCGGTTCTGGGCTGATCCTGGCCCGGTTCTGGCTCGGTTCTGGCCCGGTTCTGGCTCGGTTCTGGGCTGATCCTGGCCCGGTTCTGGCTCGGTTCTGGCCCGGTTCTGGCCCGGTTCTGGCTCGGCTCTGGGCTGATCCCGGCCCGGTTCTGGCCCGGTTCTGGCTCGGTTTTGGGGCTGATCTTTGGGGCAGTTCTAGGTTGATTTTGGGTTGATTTTGGCTCGGTTCTGGCCCGGTTCTGGCTCGGTTCTGGGCTGATTTTTGGCTCGGTTCTGGCCCAGGTCGCAGCAGCACGCCAAGGTGGTGCCCTGGATGCGCAAGACCGAGTACATCAGCACCGAGTTCAACCGCTACGGCGTCAGCAACGAGAAACCCGAGGTCAAGTCAGTGCCACGGGGAAATTTGGGGCAAATCCGGGCAATTTCGGGGCATCTGGGGCAAATCCGGGCAATTTCGGGGCATCTGGGGCAAATCCGGGCAATTTCGGGCATTTGGGGCAAATCCGGGCAATTTCGGGGCTGCTGGGGCAAATCCGGGCAATTCCGGGGGTTTGGGGCAAATCCGGGCAATTTCGGGGGTTTGGGGGAAATCCGGGCAATTTTGGGGCATCTGGGGAAGTTACGGGGATTTGGGGAAATTACGGGGATTTTTGGGGTTTTTTGGGAGGGTTTTTGGGGTGATTTTGGGGATGTTCTTGGGGTGATTTTGGGGATGTTTTTTGGGGTGGTTTTGGGGTGATTCTGGGGATGGTTTTTGGGCTGATTTTGGGGTGATTTTGGGGAGCGTTTTTGGGGGGATTTTGGGGATGTTGATGGGGTAATTTTGGGGGATGGTTTTGGGTCATTTTGGGGAGATTTTTGGGGGGATTTTGGGGATGTTTTCGGGGTGATTTTGGGGATGGTTTTGGGGTGATTTTGGGGGACATTTTGGGTAATTTGGGGGATGTTTTTGGGGTGATTGTGGGGATGTTTTTGGGGTGATTTTGGGGATGTTTTTGGGGTGATTTTGGGGATGGATTTTGGGATGATTTTGGGGATGTTTTTGGGGTGATTTTGGGGATATTTTTGGGGTGATTTTGGGGATGTTTTTTGGGTGGTTTTGGGGTGGTTTTGGGCTGATTCTGGGGGTGTTTTTCGGATAATTTTGGGGGTATTTTGGGGTGACTTTGAGGCTGTTTTTGGGATATTTTGGGGTGGTTTTGGGTGATTTTGGCCCCTGGCAGGATCGGCGTCTCGGTGAAGCAGCAGTTCACAGAGGAGGTGCTGCTGGGCTGATTCTGGGGGTGTTTTTGGGGTGATTCTGGGGGTATTTTTGGGGTGATTTTGCAGATATTTTGGGGTGTTTTTGGGATAATTTTTGGGCAGTTTTGGGTGATTTTGGCCCCTGGCAGGATCGGAGTCTCGGTGAAGCAGCAGTTCACAGAGGAGGTGCTGCTGGGCTGATTTTAGGGATATTTTTGGGGTGATTTTGCAGATATTTTTGGGGTGTTTTTGGGATAATTTTGGGGATATTTTGGGGGTATTTTGGGGCGGTTTTGGGTGATTTGGGCCCCTGGCAGGATCGGAGTCTCGGTGAAGCAGCAGTTCACAGAGGAGGAGATCTACAAGGACAGGGACAGCCAAATCGCCGCCCATCGAGAAAACCTTCGAGGACGCCCAGAAACCGGTGGGGATTTGGGGCATTTTGGGGCATTTTGGGGCGGTTTGGGGAATTTGGGAGGTTTGGGGCTGTGGAGGGGCTTAGGGTGGGTTTGGGGCGAGTTTGGGGAGGATTTGGGGGTGATTTTGGGCGTTGATTTGGTGAGGGATTGGTGTGGGTTTGGGAGGGTTTGCAGGTGGTTTGGGGCGAGTTTGGGGAGGATTTGGGGGATTTTTGGGGTGATTTTGGGGGTGATTTTAGGGATTTTTTGGAGAGGGATTCAGGTGGTTTTGGGGAGGATTTTGGGTTTTTTTTGGGGGTGATTTTGGGGGTGATTTTAGGGATTTTTTGGGAGGGATTCAGGTGGTTTTCAGGGTGATTTTGGGCTTTTTTTGAGGATGAGTTTGAGGAGGATTTGGGTTTTTTTTGGGGTGAGTTTGAGGGTGATTTTAGGGATTTTTTGGGGAAGGATTCAGATGGTTTCGGGGTGATTTTGGGGTTTTTTTGAGGATGAGTTTGAGGAGGATTTGGGTTTTTTTGGGGTGATTTTGGGGGTGATTTTAGGGATTTTTTGGAGAGGGATTCAGGTGGTTTTGGGGTGACTTTGGGGAGGATTTTGGGCTTTTTTTGGGTGGTTTGGGTGTCGGTTTGGGGAGGATTTTGGGGTGCGATTGGGGAGGTTTTGGGGTTTTTTTCCAGGTGGTTTTGGGGTTTTTTGGGGGAGGATTTTGGGGTTTTTTTCAGGTGGTTTTGGGGGTGATTCTGGAAGGGTTTTGGGGTTTTTTGGGGAGGGTTTTGGGGTGATTGTGGGGAGGATTTTGGGGTTTTTTGGGAAAGGTTTTGGGGTTTTTTTGGGGCGGGTTTTGGGGTTTTTTGGGGAGGGTTTTGGGGTTTTTTTTGGGAGGATTTTGGGGTTTTTTGGGGAGGGTTTTGGGATTTTTTTCAGGTGGTTTTGGGTTTTTTTGGGGAGGGTTTTGGGGGTGATTTTGGGGAGGGTTTTGGGGTATTTTGGGGGCGGGTTTTGGTGTTTTTTGGGGCGGGTTTTGGGGTTTTTTGGGGCGGTTTTTGGGGCTCACCCCGGCCTCCCCGGGCAGATCACTCAGCACTACAGCAAACCCCGGGTGACGCCCCTGGAGGTGATGCCCGTGTTCCCCGACTTCAAGGTGGGTTTGGGGCCCCCCAGCCCCTTCAAACCCCTCAATTCCAAATCCCTCCCCCAAAAAATCCAATATTCCCCCCCAAAATCCAGTATTCCCCCCCAAAATCCAATTTTTACCCCTCTAAAATCCAATTTTACCCCTCTAAAATCCAATTTTCCCTCCCCAAAAATCCAATTTTTTCCCCTCCCAAAATCCAATTTTCCCTCCCCAAATCCCCGTTTTCCTTGCCTCATTTTTTCCCCTCTTCCCTCTCTCCCTTCCCAACCCCCCATTTTTTCCTGTTTTTTTCCTCATTTTCCCCACTTTTTCTGGTTTTACCCCGTTTTTCCCACTTTCCCCCATTTTCACCTTTTTTTCTTGTTTTTTCCCTATTTTCCTTGGGTTTTTTTTCCCCTGTTTTCCCCATTTTTTCCGGTTTTCCCCCCCATTTTTCCTCATTTTTTCCCCATTTTTCCCATTTTTCTGTTTTTTCCCCATTTTTTTCCATTTTCCCCCCCATTTTTTCCCATTTCCTCCAATTTTCCCCCATTTTCCTTCATTTTTTCTGTTTTTTTCCCCCATTTCCCCCCGTTTTTTCCCATTTTCCCCCATTTTTTTTTGTTTTTTTCCCCGTTTTTCCTGGTTTTTTCCCGTTTTCCCCGTTTTTCTCCCCAGATGTGGATCAACCCCTGTGCCCAAGTGATTTTCGACTCCGACCCGGCCCCCAAGGACACCTCAGGGGCAGCGGCGCTGGAAATGATGTCCCAGGCCATGATCAGGTCCCAAAATCCCCCAAATTCACCCCAAAATCCACCCAAAATCACTCAAAATCTGGAGATGGTGTCCCAGGCCATGATCAGGTCCCAAAATCCCCCAAATTCACCCCAAAATCCACCCAAAATCACTCAAAATCTGGAAATGATGTCCCAGGCCATGATCAGGTCCAAAATACCCCAGTCTGGGCTGATTTTGGGGTGATTTTGGGCTGATTTTGGGGTGGTTTTGGGGCTGATTTTGGGGCTGATTTTGGGCATGATTTTGGGGCTGATTTTGTGGATGATTTTGGGGTGATTTTGGGGTGTTTTTGGGGTAATTTTGAGCTGATTTTGGGGTGGTTTTGGGGTGATTTTGAGCTGATTTTGTGGTGATTTTGGGGTAATTTTGAGCTGATTTTGGGATAATTTTGTGGCTGATTTTGGGGCTGTTTTTGTGCTGGTTTTGGGGTGTTTTTGGGGCTGATTTTGGGGTGATTTTGAGCTGATTTTGGGGCTGATTTTGGGGCTGATTTTGGGGTGTTGTTGGGGCTGATTCTGGGGAGTTTTTGGGGTGATTTTGTGCTGTTTTTGCCCCCTCCCAGGGGCATGATGGACGAGGAGGGGAACTGTGGCTTTGCTGTGATTTTGGGGCTGATTTTGGGGTGTTTTTGGGGCTGATTTTGGGTAATTTTGAGCTGATTTTGTGCTGTTTTTGTGCTGGTTTTGGGGTGTTTTTGGGGTGATTTTGGGGCTGATTTTGTGGATGATTTTGGGCTGATTTTGGGGTGTTTTTGGGGCGATTCTGGGCTGATCTTGTGCTGTTTTTGCCCGCTCCCAGGGGCATGATGGACGAGGAGGGGAACTGTGGCTTTGCTGTGATTTTGGGGCTGATTTTGGGGTGTTGTTGGGGCTGATTTTGGGGTGTTTTTGGGGTAATTTTGGGCTGGTTTTGGGGTGATTTTGGGGCTGATTTTGTGCTGTTTTTGCCCGCTCCCAGGGGCATGATGGACGAGGAGGGGAACCAGTTCGTGGCCTATTTCCTGCCCGTGGAGGAGACGCTGAGGAAGCGCAAGCGGGACCAGGAGGAGGACGTGGACTACGCCCCCGAGGACGTGTAGGGCACCCCAAAAACCGGGCAGGGGTCCCCAGAACCGGGCAGGGGTCCCCAAAACCGGGCAGGGGTCCCCAGAACTTAAAGGAAATAATAGAAAAATATTGGGGGGGGTTTGAGGCTCGGGGGATTCCTGGGAAATGAAAAATGGGCAGAGAACCCCGGGGGAAATTGGGGAGGAATTGGGGTTTTGGGGGGGTCTTTGGGATTTGGGGGTCCCCTTGGGGGGTTTGGGGGCAGTTTTGGGGTCCCAAATCCTTGCAAAGAACGAACCCAAAGCTCCGGGAGGTTTTGGGGCAGAACCCCGGGATTTTTGGGGGATTTTTGGGGGTTTTTGGGGTTTTATTTTTGGGGCCCCCCCGTCCCCCCAGGTATGACTACAAGATCGCCCGGGAGTACAACTGGAACGTGAAGAACAAGGCCAGCAAGGGCTACGAGGAGAATTATTTCTTCATCTTCCGCGAGGGCGACGGCGTCTACTACAACGAGCTGGAGACACGGTGGGACCGGGGGGACTGGGAGGAACTGGGGGGAACTGGGATAAACTCGGATATACTGGGATAAACTGGGATAAAATGGGATAAAATGGGACCGGGGAACTGGGGGGACTGGGAGGGGATTGGGATAAACTGGGGGGAACTGGGGAGAACTGGGATAAACTGGGATAAAATGGGACTGGGAGGAACTGGGGAAACTGGGGTAAACTGGGATAAACTGGGGGGAACTGGGAGGGGATTGGGATAAACTGGGGGGAACTGGGGAGAACTGGGATAAACTGGGACTGGGGGAACTGGGGGAACTGGGATAAACTGGGGGAACTGGGATAAACTGGGATAAACTGCGGGGAACTGGGATAAACTGGGGGGGACTGGGATAAAATGGGATAAACTGCGGGGAACTGGGATAAACTGGGATAAAATGGGACTGGGGAAACTTGGATAAACTGGGGGGGACTGGGGGGAACTGGGATAAAATGGGGAGACTGGGATAAAATGGGATAAACTGGGATAAACTAGGATAAACTGGGACTGGAGGGACTGGGATAAACTGGGGAAACTGGGAGGGGATTGGAATAAACTGGGTTAAAATGGGACTGGGGGGACTGGGATAAACTGGGATAAACTGGGGGGAACTGGGATAAACTGGGATAAACGGGGGTAAACTGGGATAAACTGGGACTGGGGGGACTGGGAGGGGATGGGAGGGGATTGGGGGGAACTGGGATAACCTGGGGGAACTGGGAGGGACTGGGATAAACTGGGATAAACTGGGACTGGGAGGGGATTGGGATAAACTGGGAGGGACGGGGGGGAATTGAGGGGGGACTTGGGGCATTGGTTGGGGTTCAGAGGGGTCTTGGGTTATCCTGGGGGTCCCTCGGGATTTTGGGGTGTCCCTGGGGGTCCCCCGGGGATCTGGGGGCGCCCCCTGACCCCGCCGTGCCCCCAGGGTGCGGCTGAGCAAGCGCCGGGCGCGCGCCGGGGTCCAGTCGGGCACCAACGCGGTGCTGGTGGTGAAGCACCGGGACATGAACGAGAAGGAGCTCGAGGCACAGGTGGGGCTCGGGGATTTGGGGAGGGGTCCCGACCCCCCCAGGACCCCCCCGGGACCCCCCTGAGCCCCCCCTGCCCCCCCACAGGAGGCCCGGCGGGCGCAGCTGGAGAACCACGAGCCCGAGGAGGAGGAGGAGGAGGAGATGGAGGCCGAGAAGGAAACGCCAGGATCGGGTTCGGGCCCCAGATCCCCCTCCCCAAATTCCCCCTTTTCCAACCAAAATCCCCCTCCCCAAATTCCCCTCCTTAAACCCCCCCCTCCCCAAATCCCCCTTGTCCCCAAATCCACCCATTTCCTACCCAAAATCCCCTCCCCAAATTCCCCCTCTCCAAACCCCCCTTTTCTACCCAAATCCCCCTCCTCAAATCCCCCATCCCAAATTCCCCATTTCCCACCCAAATCCCCCTCCCCAAATTCCCCATTTCCCACCCCAAATCCCCCTCCCCAAATTCCCCAAATCCCCCTCCCC